>NC_137881.1:25673707-25686207 GCF_963924005.1 Protomyctophum bolini | reverse complement strand
GGGATTATGTTCAGCCAGTATTAATCTCTGTGACGGGAGCCCATTAGAGGAGAGCGGTCACCCCCGCTAAGTGTATATGCCATGGAGGGACCCGGGCTGATAGGGCTCGCCGGAGGGAAAGTCACAGAGCTGTGGTTGTGGTGGGTTGAGAGAGGTTGGCAAGCGTAACCGAAGAGGGGGTGCTGCAGCGAGAGAGAGATATACCCCTTGAGGGCCCTTTTTTTTTTTTACAGTATACACCAAGAGATAAAATAACACTCAGATTTGCTATGTGTACCTGCCTCTTTGGGTATCTCGTGTGTACGCACACGCGTTCGTGTGTGTACTGCCTGCATGTATATCCGCTTCTCTGTGTAGCAGCTTTTGTTGTGATGTGTGTGTGTGTGTGTGTGTGTGTGTGTGTGTGTGTGTGTGTGTGTGTGTGTGTGTGTGTGTGTGTGCTTGCCTTATATACTTGTGTGCTGTTCTTTCAAAGTGTGTTTGTTCCCTTTGGTTCTTAACTTCTGGCGCACAAGATCCTCACACATGAATGAGTGTGCTATATTACATAATATCATTAGCTGACATGATGTCCTCAGGCTATGGGTGGATAGAATGGGATTCATGCTTTGTAGCACGCGCAGTGTGGGCACAGGTATATTAATATAACAGTAGCACTCACGCACGCGCACACACACGCACGCACGCACGCACACGTGTAGGCAGGGGATGCCAATTCTCTGTGAAGCCTTTACTTCTTCTCTGTTTACCCACTCATGTTTGAGCTATAGTGCTACGGAGCCCTGGGCTGCACTTAAATCGCAGAGGAAGGCAATACCGCTAAAGCCATGTAATGTAAATCAGGTGGAATGATATATTAATGCTGACTCGTTGCTCTGCATGCATTAGGGGACGGTGTAAGCCACCAGCACAGGGTGAGTTCTGTGACCATGTACAGTAGCATGGAAAGGATCGCTGACGCAGCCGAAGAGACCAGTTTAACCCGTCGAACATCAGCGATCCAGCTTTATTTAACAGTTATTCATGGCGCTAGTCCCATTAAGATACAAGTCTATTTTACAAGGGAGGCCAGTTCTGCTGCTCCCTGATATCTGCTCACACACAGCGAGCGAAGTGTGGGTGGCATCTGGAAAGGAGAGGAAATTTTTAATTAAAAATTAAAATCATTCTTTTTCTTTTCATATATTTCAATATAGCTTGTACATCAGCTACTTTTGCTCCTTTCTTTCTTTCTTTCTTACTTTCTTTGAAAATCATTTCACAATAGGTGGAATGAAATGGTTTGGACTCTGTGACATGAATGTACATTTTGCTCCACAGTTTTTGTGCTTCAGATCAGTATTTTTGACTTCAATTTGGAATTTCTGTTTTCCTCAGGCATCACTGCAAACGTTTGTAATTAACATTACACATGATTATAATCCAAAGAGTACACATTGAAGTTATCATAATCATAGCTCAGAGTCATGATGTTTGTAATCTTAGAAAGGCCTGCTACACATGTATTTGTATCCCACACATCAAATCCAGGAGTGGATATGATGAACTTTGGATAATATTTGTCCGTTTCTTCAAATTTATGTTGTTTAAATCATATACTTTCTTGACCTTTGTCTATCAGGGGTCTATTTAGGTCCCCTACTTTTTTCCCTTCATGCCAAATCTACAAGCTCACAGCGTGTTGGGTTGTGAACTTGTGACACATTGTGAGCATACAGTATAGATCTGCTTTCTTTTGCCGGATCTTTGCCCCGGAATAGGCCTGCTACGTTTCACAAGGTTAAGAATTTAAGAGCGTTCCCCGTCCATGGAGCTGACCTGGAATGTTGCAAATGTTAACATGTCTTAGGTAAAGAAGCAAGGTCAAACTGTGAGCATCAACAGACTGCTATTTTATCTCTATTATTAAATATTTTATCAACCCGGTTCCAACTCCCTCTTCTACATGTTTCCTTGGCAGCATAGCTTGTTGACAGGTTCTTCGCTGGCATTGACCCAAATATTCTAAATTATGCAACGCAACACACAGCACACACATGCACACACACACACACGCGCGCGCGCGTGCGCACAACCATGCAGCCGGTACTACAGGTCTTACAGGTCTGCGTTAGTGATGGTGTAGTGAGGGGGAGGATGGTACCTAGGGATATGGGTTCTCCATTCAAAATACAACAGCCTAAAGGCGTGTGTGTGTGTGTGTGTGTGTGTGCGTGTGTGTGTGTGTGTGTGTGTGTGTGTGTGTGTGTGTGTGTGTGTGTGTGTGTGTACTGTTGCTGTATCTCCGTGTTGTCATCCATCATACTACTACCGTACCTCGCTGTGTTTTTCACAGGAAAAACCTGTGGCTGCTCAGCTCTGAATGTCATGGGAATAAACTGCAGCCGGCATGCTGGTTGTTTTGCCTGTTTCTGCCTGGTAACCCGAACAGGTGCAATAACTCTTAAGTCAGGTTCAAGGTCGTCTTTATTGTCACGTCTTGTGTACAGGTACTCAAGATGAGTTAAAATAAGAGTTGCATTTATTTTTGTTGGCTGTTTATTAGGAGTGCACCGTTTGTATATTATGTGTATATACCGTATTTTTGATTTAATATTGAGAATAGGGGAGCTCTAATTGATTTGACCCAGATTTGTGCAAACAGACTGACATGATGTAATGTAGCACAGCTGTGTAATATTATAATATTATAAAAAAATTAAAAGGCTGTCATATACTCTGAATATATTCTTTCGAATGAGGTTTGGCCGTATAGATAAAAAATATATGTGCTCAGTTTTTTAATGAATACATTTTCAACTATTTGAATAAAGGTTGTACACATCAGTGAAATTAACCACTGGGAAAATCCCTAATTGAGAGTAGGCCGCACCACAGCTCATGAAATATAGGCTGCATGGTTAACAGGGCTGGCTTTGGCACTACCCTACCATCTCTCTATATCGCTTGATAAAGGCATATAAAAAACATGTACACCCAATGAAAATATACACTTTGCAGAGTATAGGCCACAATGCCACATGGAATTATAACAATTATACTAATGGCTGTTGTAACTTGTGAGGTGGTGAGGCCACGGTGAGAGGCGCAGAAAATAGGAGAGCTGCAAACTCAACACACTGTGTAGGCCTATATATATATATACGGTAATATAAATTAGTCTGACTAAGTTTGCAAATAACGGCCCATGGGCGCTTATACGGACGAAAAGTAAGTTTGTATTTGTTATTTGGCCCCAAATGATTTTTATATAATCCGTTAATCACACAAACAAAGACCGAATCGTTGGCAGCTGGCGTCAATTACATCACGCTGCGCAAGGGTATTCACTATAGCGCCCCTAGCAATTTATGGATTATAGTTTTGTAAATTGAAAAGAAAAATTTAAAAAGTGGTGTAGCTGCTGTCTTGAGTGCCTGCCTGTGTGTGAGGGGAGGGGGGGGGGGGGGGCTGGGAGGAGGAATATCACTGCACTCAGACTCAGTGGCAGTACACTGAGCGACATGCAGCCGTTCTATACATCTCCGTACAAGGGTGTATTGCCAGGTTTGCCTGCAGAGCAGAACATCGGTGAAAGTCACGTTTTCTACCGACGCGCCAAACATCGGCGAGGCAAACATCGGCCCCTACCGATTGTCGGCCGATACATCGGTGCACCCCTACTGTTTATGTCTTACATTTTCACGATGCCTTTCCTTGTGATAACCACTTAAACCCTACAGTATGTACTTTATGCATGTCCTTCTACTGTACATCAAATCTCTTTTTGCACAATGTTCACCCCAGAATAGGGACTTCAAAGTTAATGTGGTTAAATTGATTGCAGTGCCGGTGCGTTTCACAGTACAGACCCGTGGCATACTTTTAACAATAACAAACAATTAACCTCGACCTTCAAGTTTAGTTTAACGCCAGGCGTTTTGCTGATTTCAGCAGACAATAGGAGAAATTAACGGGAGTACTCTGAATTAATTCCCTGTTTTATGGCATGTATAAAACTGGCCCAGGAAATGTATTTCCTGAGCTGGGACAAACAATGAACAGCTTGGCTATAACGTAATTACGAATGCAGCTACAGTATAGCTACTGTAGATTGGCCTCCGCATTCATGCTGACACCAACTGCACAACTTTCTTTAATGTCATTGTGGAACCTTTTATGGCTCCGGTGATTGAATGTTTTGTTCCTGGAATGAGCGTTCGTTTGCAAAACAATTTAGACGACCGAAAGCACACTTGGACGTGGCATCACCCATTGGTTTGTGCAGTCCAGTTCCGAACACTTGGCTTTGGTATGTTGACCTTGTACATCCATCACCTTTGTGGATTTCCGCAGAGAGAAGTGAAAAGAGGGTGGAGCTGCCGGACATATGCATTGTTATGCCTCTATCCTGGTCAGCGTGGTCACGACTTGCCAGATAGCCTACTTTACTATAAATGGGACGATAATTTACCAAATTAACATTATTCTTTAATGAAGAAGACTCGAAACTAGCAATTGAGAAGTAAACTCTTTAGGAAAATGTTTACTGATATAGGTTTTTGTCTCTAGTCTTTTACGGGTGGCAGTAGCTTCCTAGTTCGATCCCTGGGTGGCTCCCCCTGGCTTTTCTTACGTGTGTCTTTGAACAAGACACTGAACCTGTAACTGTGGCTGTAATGCACATTGTAATAGGCACCATTTGGCATGTTTGCAGCCAGTGGAGAGAATGCAGGTCACCGGCTCCACCTTTCAGGTCGTGAGCTTCATGCTTGTACACACAGTTAGTACCGTATTATGTGTTTCCTAGCGCCATCCAATTGATTTTCCTATTATACCAGCTGGACAGGAAGCATTGTAATCTATGTATTCTAGACTAGAGAGATGAACGCTGTTTTAGACTGTGAACTACAGTAGTATAGGCTTTGTTTTGGTTCTTTTTGCCTTCACCTCCTCCTCGCATGCACAGGAAAGCAGAGTTCATAAAGGAGTTCGGGGAACACACACACACAGAATTTGTTTGGAAATACAAGTGTTGGGCGGGATAGGAAAAGCTCCTATAACGACTTTATGCAAACTGTGTGTGTGTGTGTGTGTGTCGGTCGGGAGGGGGGGGGGAAGCATCTCCATTGTATTGGAGAGGAGGTCAGGAAGGAAAAGCCCCTCCTCTTTATTTCCCCTTGTCGCCCAGGGTGACGGTGATGTCACAGAGCGGAGAGGAGAGGAGCCCAGCTCCACAGGCCATGGTGGGAATTGACCTTTTTAACATGCTGAACCTGCCCCGTGCAAACCAACCGCACACACACACACACACACACACACACACACACACACACACACACACACACACACAATCCAGATTAAATTCATGAGTAAATATGACTGATGTTTTTTCTGCCCATTGAAGGTGAATCTTTTTGTGACATTGCTTACTGAAAGAGTTAAATACGTGGTAGTAGTAAGTATAGTAGTATTCCTGTGTGTGTCTGTCTGTCTGTCTGTCTGTCTGTGTGTGCACATGTGAATACAGACAGGTTAGAGGGCTAGTCTCATGAGACAGAGGATCTCAAATCCAGACAGTGGCGTATATTTTATACTTGTCAGCAAAGTTGTGTGTGTCTGCACAGAGTGAGCAAGAAAGATGACCCAATTGACATGATTAATGACACGACAAGGAGTGTATGTGCGTGCGCGTGCATGCAACGGGGTGTGTGTGTGTGTGTATCGTATGTGTGTGTGCAATAAGATTTATTACAATGATTACAAGATATGAGAGTCATTGCATTGTATGCAAAGCCTATTGTGTTATGTGCAGTAGATCAGATGTGCAGACTGTTGCGCCATCTACATGATAAATATACACTGAACCAGGACCAGCGTGTTTTATCTCCAACATGTACACACTCCATCCATCATGGAGTGCATATTCCTTTGTATTCGTCTAATGTTATGTATACTATTGCGGCTGCAGCATTGTGAAGGCTCTCTTGTGTGCCTTATTAGTTGAGCTGGGTGAAGCAAGTGTAAAAACACGATTGTAATAAGGCTGGCTGTCTGATTATGTAAACGGCCATAGCAGGATGGGTGTAGAAAGGCCGGCCGGCCGCCTGGGAAGCTGAAGGGTCAACGGTTCACGCCTGTCAAAGTGTCGTTGAGCAAAGACACTTGAACCTTTACAGTAACCACCCCCTCGAGCGCTCCATTATGACCGTCTGAGCAGCCATCAGCTGGGTGAAGCTGAAACTACTAGAAATAGCAGATGTATACCCACTCACAGTGTGTCATGTCATCATACGCTTGTAGATAATCTATTTCAGCTTTAAATCCCCATGGGTCTATACTGGGACCCCTCCATTTTTCCACTCCAGACAATAATGTTCAGCTACTTTTACAGAATGTCGGTCTATTATGACATGCCCAGAATGTGGATGGTAGGGTTCACGTGGGTAAAATGAAATGAGTGAATGGCTAAACACGGTTCAATCTTTCTGGATAACATGATTTGTCACACAGTACTTCAGTTGGTAAAATAACGGTGCATGTCTGTCCGAGGTGTAACGTGCATGCAGCAGAAGATGCAGTGAGTATAGGCCTCTGTACAGTGAAATGCAGCATCTGTCCTTTCATTGAATGCCATTGAATATCACTTGACTGATTTCTGGTTTTAAGGCACTGATGACCTTTCTGATGAATTGCAAAGAACACAGCTTAGGGTGTTAAACACGGTATTTGTTTTCCACATGCTACAGTAACATATACCTGACCACTGAAATGTGCACACACAGGAGAAGATGTGGATGGGCAGCTATCTGCTTGTATGCAGGTTCACAGTGTGGGGGAGGGAAAGGATTTATAGGTAATTTGGTCCCTAGAGAATGACTGAAATGCTCACCTTCCACCCAGCACAGCATCTGTGTTTCTCTCTCTCTCTCTCTCTCTCTCTCTTTCCAGACATTACTCTAAATGTCAAACTTCCATTATCCTGCAGGGGAGTGCGATATTATGCATCTAAATAGCTGTGTGTGTGTGTGTGTGTGTGTGTGTGTGTGTGTGTGTGTGATACATTTCCCTATCAGAATTGTTCCAGGAAGGTTGCATACATGACCTACAAGAGCTTTTGGCGTTGTTAATACGGTACCGCCAGCATCTATGTTTTTTTCTTTTTCTTATAATGAGAGATATAAATTGTTTTTCTCTCTCTCTGACTACCAGTCTCTGACTCGAACCAGTAAACAGCCCCACAAGGCAGTGAATGGCGTGCACACACACACACACACACACACACACACACACACACACACACACACACACACACACACACACACACACACACACAGTAGAATGTACAGTACGTATGCTGAATGCATGGTGATAAATGAGTGGCCTCTCTCGCTCTCCTTGTCCGCCCACATGGGTGCGTTGTCTGGACTCTGGAGAATATTGATCGTTTGTCAGGCATCCATCCATTATATGAGATACAGGCAGGCAGGCAGACAGACAGGCAGGCAGGCAGACAGGCAGGCAGGCAGGCAGGCAGACAGACAGGCAGGCACTAGGCAGACAGACAGGCACTAGGCAGATAGGATAATAGTGAGAGACTTGAGTTGAGGTGAGTGTATCTATTGATTGGCAAATTAAAGCCTGTTGATTGGCTGTGACCTGGCTGACGTTTGCACATTTACCAATGCTTTACTTACTTGTCAGGCTGTTTGTGTGGTTACTTTAGTAACCACGGTTCTCGGGTGATAGTTTATATACTACCATTCATGCTTCACCCATGAGCTTGTATATCTGCTATTTTTGAGTAACTTATGCAGAAATCTAAAATGACACTGACACTTCTTCTGAGAAAGAATCCAGGGCGGGGCTGGAAAGAAAAGCTGTGTGGGAAAGTTGAAGAGAATGGTCTGACATACGTAGGCACGGACGGACCAGGCATACACAAACCTTTTGTACATACATGTACCTGCAGGGATGCTTTGAGGAGAATTACCTCACGTGAGTCACGTCCACTGCTGGCATAAAAGATGTTGCACGAGACCCTCAGTGGGCCGCCCCCCTCAAAGTGCCCGGTTCACGGAGGACGCCGTTGCGTAATATTTATTTACACCACGTGCTGTTGACCGTAAACGAGCAATCTGCCTTGACCTGGCCTTGACCTTCTCCTCCTGAAGCAACTCGTAACATCCAACACACGCTCAGGAATGCTGAACACAATGCCTTGAAACCCGCAGTCTGGAAATAGCTGAGCTGCTGCTCTGCTCAATGTTTAATGTTTCACCAAAATGTAACGGTGAGTGTTGTTTGTATGTACGTGCATGAGTGTGCGCGTTCTGCAATGAGTCAGCACTGAGTTATCAACCATATGGAAATAACACGCATCATTTATTTAAGACAAACCAGCCTCTGTGTGTGTGTGTGTGTGTGTGTGTGTGTGTGTGTGTGTGTGTGTGTGTGTGTGTGTGTGTGTCCATCTCTCTGTATAGATGTTTGTGCATGCCTGTCTCTCTCTCTCTATGTGTTCTCTTTCACGCGTGTGTTTCCTTCCGTGTAATAAGGTAGTTTCTTCTCACCTGTCTAAGATTACCCATGTTGAAAATGTCAGCTTTTAAGAAGAGCGATAAGACTCGTCACTGTCACATACACCATGTTCTTGAACTGGAACACCCACGCACGCACGCACAGTCCCGCACACACCCACGCACGCCATGCATTCTGACATTATTATTCATCATGCTGACTGTATTGTACACTCTGCACCTGCACACCTGTGCACGCATACTGTAGAGTAGTTTACATTTGGGGGTCCTTGACATGAAAGCGTTTGAGAGCCGCTAATCTAGGAGACACTGTGCATGTGTTCTGGGCCGTGTCTGTCCTGCATCGCTGGAGGTGAGACAGGGACTTTAGCCATTATTATTTCACAATGGAGCAGCCCATGGTGAGACAGGTATACTTTGCCATTATTATTTCACAATGGAGCAGCCCATGGTGAGACAGGTATACTTTGCCATTATTATTTCACAATGGAGCAGCCCATGGTGAGACAGGTATACTTTGCCATTATTATTTCACAATGGAGCAGCCCATGGGTCCTGTGTCCATGTGTTCTCAAGTGTCTGCAACACGTGCGGTTTCTGTATCACTCGGCCTGACAAAAGAAGAGACACGACAGTATAAGTCACATACAAGGACAGATGCGCACACAGATGCTCACGCACGCACACACAGGCTGCTAGGCAGTATTGATAATTGCACCCTTCTGTGAGATGAGGTCACCTTTATTTAGCATATTCCTCTCCTGTCATTTTTCTCATTGTTCGTGTAGTCAAGCGTATCCTTTGCCTATGGCACTGTGTGTGTGTGTGTGTGTGTGTGTGGGTGTGTCCTTCTTGGCAACAGTCCAGTAGATCTGATTGTCATTTGATCCAGCTCAGGAAGTGTGTGTGTGTGTGTGTGTGTGTGTGTGTGTGTGTGTGTGTGTGTGTGTGTGTGTGTGTGTGTGTGTGTGTGTGTGTGTGTGTGTGTGTGTGTGTGTGTGTGTGTGTGTGTGTGTGTGTGTGTGTGTGTGTGTGTGTGTGTGTGTGTGTGTGTGTGTGTGTGTGTGTGTGTGTGTGTGTGTGTGTGTGTGTGTGTGTGTGTGTGTGTGCGTGCTCTGCGGATGAATGTTGGACAGGGTGGTTGTGGGTCAGTACAGCAGGTTGTTCATTGGTCCAGCAGCAGGCTATATTTTTGTTCTATCTCGGCGAAATCCTGGGTGTTCATTTTCTTAGCTGGTGTTTTGGAAGAACCTTTTTACTGTCTACGTTTATTTATACATACACATACATTTGATTTTTAATCTATGACGAAATGATCTCTCTCTTGCTCTGTCTCTGTCTCTCTTGCTCTATTGCTGCAGGGAAGTAGCATTATTTCTTAAGTTAACATATGTCTCTCTCTGTTTGTCTTCATCAGCCTTTCTTCTCTCTCTCTGTCCTTCCCTCTCTTACCATGTTGTTCTCTGTAACACGCCCCTCTCAGTCTCTCTTAGGCGCTCTCTCTTGCATGCTGCTCCATGCTGACCTCTCCTCCTCTTCATTTGTTTTCTCCTGACCTCCTCCTCACATCCCTTGACCTGCTAAATGGCCTCAACTAGGACTATAGGAGGAGAGACGGAGAGAAACAGTGGAATGGTTTTGTAGCACTTCAACCCACAGGAGTGGTCTCTTTTCCCTCTATACCAAATCTCTTCAGCCAAAAGGCAGGTTCATGTTGTGGTCAGCAGACCTGAGAATGCGATAACCTACACTAGCGTATGAAACCAGCACTGTAGTCTGCAAACAATACTGTAGCTGTCCTCTTTGTAGGCTGATTTACTCCTTTCTTCTTCAAATCTCCCCATTCTACACCTCTCTCACGCTCAGACAAGAGGAAGTGAGTGAGTTCTGTATTGACCCCCGTCCTCCTCTCAATCTGTGTTTTGGAATCTTCCCATGTTATCCCTGATGCTGATTTGGGAAACCAGTTCTCTGTGCAGCTGCAAGGTCATCCCCCCATACTCACACACACACACACACACACACACACACACACACACACACACACACACACACACACACACACACACACACACACACACAGAGAGCCATTGATTCCAGAGTGTTATCAGCTGTTTGTGACACTGAAAGTGTGTGAAAGGCCGGTTCTGTGTGGGGAGGCGTCGGAGGTCATGTCAGACTCATCTCTCAGTCTGCTCACAACCAGTGAGTGATGTAGTACCATTGACAACCACACGGCAAGACACCTGGGTGCAAGAATGTGTGCACACACGTTCTTGCATTTTCATGTGTGTACTGTATGCGTGAGAAGTTACTAACATCAGTAATCTGAGTTGACAGTCATGCAAGCTAGTGTGTGTGTGTGTGTGTGTGTGTGTGTGTGTGTGTGTGTGTGTGTGTGTGTGTGTGTGTGTGTGTGTGTGTGTGTGTGTGTGTGTGTGTGTGTGTTTGTGTGCGTGCATGTGCAATTGTGCATGCGCAGCCGCAGACTGGTTGTGTCAGAACGATACTCCACTGTATGTGTGCGTGCACACATAAGAGGTAGAGTAGGTTGCTATGCATTTGGTACTTCTGAATTGCAGACTAACTACACGACACACACACACACACACACACACACACACAACAAGAGAGACATGCAGTACAGTACAGAGGAACAGAACATCTTGTGAAAGTGTCTTGTGTGTCGGGGAGACAGAAGGCTCATTGTTGGGGACAATGAATGAGGCTGTACATCTGTATGAGCAGAGAGCCAGAGGGGGACAGAGAGGTGATGAGAACATTTGTCCCCATACTCAGAGGAAGCCCTTCTTCTGCACTACAGGTAGCTGTCAGAGACCTGGAGCATCCTGGAGGGAGGCATAGAGAGCATGCAAAGCATGCAAATCAAGAAATTGAAAGGATGAAACGTTAAAATATCTCTTTGGAGGAAATGCTGTAGATATCCTGGCCAATGCCGGGCAATGGCAATCATTTATTTATCACATATACCCCCTGGCTGTGTGTTTTTGTTTGCAGTTTTGCACCTGTATTAGCCGCAGCACAGCGCGCCAGCAACTATGGATAATATTTTCAGCGATTATTCCATCAGTTACTTTTCAAATTCAAATCTTGAATCATGCTTTTTAGTATATGTTTTTATTTTATTTTTTATACATCCACACTATTTTTTTTTTCCACACTATTTTCCACACTATTTATAATAAGCTAATAAACTAAATTGATTAGCCTGATTAATCACTTAAGCCCTATTGCATGACACGTCATCGTTACAACAGAGTAAAACAGACCATCTTCAGGCATCACATTGCAGGATCTTCAGCACACGCTGTGAGCTTGAAGATCGGCTATTTGTGCTGTTGTATAAAGAAAATAAAAGGTCAAAGTAAATGTCAATTATTCCAAAATTTAGTTTTTAAAATGGACTTGATCAACGGTTGCAACTCCTCGGCCAATTCTACCAAACCATCCACAGTAACCATGTTTGTCCAGGCTTGACATGTTACTTTGCACAGTGAGGTTGCCCACGGTGCCAGTTAAGTGGGCAGTGCCGCCGCAGCTTGCACTGATTGGTTAGCTAGTGCCGGCTTATCAGCCTCTCTGTCGAATTATTACCCCCCCTCACCCAGGGCAAATAAAGGCTGGTATACTGCACATGTGATAAGAGGCATTAATAGAAGAACGCTTGCAAAGCGTAGAAGAACGCTTGCAATCTGCAAAGAGGAACACACGCAGGCACAGTCGCACACACACGCACGCACGCACAGTCGCACACACACGCACACACGCACACCACACACCCTTAGGGCTTCTGGGTTCGGCACACAGTGGTTTAAATGCTGGGTGCAGATTTAATGTCCTCATCTGCAGCTTCTAACTATTAATGGACAGACTGAACTCAACACACAGGCCACTTTGTTGTTGCAGATCAGACGAGAGCCAGATGCTGTCATATCCCACACAACTGGCCTTTACAGTAAA
>NC_137881.1:25521207-25668707 GCF_963924005.1 Protomyctophum bolini | reverse complement strand
ATACAGTCTATACTCCCAATTTGGTGTGTGTGTGTGTGTGTGTGTGTGTGTGTGCGTGCGGAATAAAACTGCACAGTGCATGTGTTTCAGTGACCCTGGACAATGCGGTCAAAAAAATACCTTATGCTTTGTTTTTCCAACATGCTGAATAATTTAAGTTGCAGCTCTGGTTTCCAGTGGAACCAGTGCTCAACAGGCTGTGGTTGCACGGGGCAGCTCTCCGTTGTGTAAAGTGTCAATCAAAGCAGAATGAGAGTTGGACTAAAAACAAAGCCCTATGTATAGTTGGTGTATAACCTGACCATTTAAGAAAATAGGCAATCAATCAGCATGCTGACGATGCTCGGCTGTTTTCGGTGAACGACATAATGCACAACCAAACATAAATCAGGCTTTACCTGTCCTACTCTGCCCTCATCTAAGGTCTCTCTATCTCTCTCTCTCTCTCTCTCACTCTCTCTCTCAGCATGCTAGAAAGAGTTGGCCAGATGTCCCATTGTATTCAAATATCCATCATCAGATAGGATATTATGCTCATGTGTTATGTAACTTCCAGAGATAGGTGTGCAATAACGCACGCATGCGCACACACACACACACACACACACACACACACACACACACACACACACACACACACACACACACACACACACACACACACACATACACATACACTTCTGTTGTATTTGGTTGGACGGGTCCTCCAGGCACCAGGCCTAAACCAACACTGCCACGTGCACTACTACTGCACTCGCATGCATGCAGAGACACACATGCACACACACACACACACACAATCCCACTAATCCTCCGGAGGTATGGCCACATTTAGGCCAAGCCTGATTAGTAGTGCTGCTGCTTATCACCTAGAGCCAGTAGCCTCAGGAGAGAGAGAGAGGGAGAGAGGGAGAGAGAGGGCTAGGAAGGAAGGAAGAAGAAGGCACTGAGATTGAGTGGGAGTCTTTCACAATACTGCCATCAAATTTTGGAAATATCTTATTTTCATATAGGATGAAATTAAATTGATATGGGTCCCACTGCCCACAACCTCTAAACACCACCTCCTCCTCCTCCTGTCTCCTTTCATGCTTCCCATACCTTCTCCATGTCTTCCTTATCAGCTCTTCTCTGTGTCTTTCCTGCACACAGTCAACTCTTGTCTCCCACACATCTCTTGTTTTTAATGCCCGATAATCTCCCGTCTCCCGAGGCCTCTTTTTGTATTGTGTATGCGTGCGCGTGTGCGTACGGCCGTGTGTGCGTGCGTTGCATTACTTGCTGCCCCCAGAGTATAAAACCCTCAAAGCAGAGGTTGACATTGTGTGTGTGTGTGTGTGTGTGTGTGGGGGTCACGTTGCGGTGTTTGATGTGTGCAGGATCAGAGGTTCCTCATCGTGGCACCCCTCCTACAGCCCTCCATGTCGGGGGAATCTGCAGGCAGCTGGGAAGACGTTGGCCACTAAATGTACTTCAGACTAAATGAATGATGTGATGTGAGAGGCGGCGGCGGTGGCCCGGGAGGTACAGTGGCCGTTTGAGAATCAAAAGGTTCCCGGTTTGATCCCGGGCTCCCACTATAAGCATGGCACTGAACCCCTAACTGAGCAGGTTGGTGCCTTGCATGGTGTCCCCCGCCATCAACGTGTGACTGAATGAGTGCAATGCAATGCACGCTATGTAAAGGCACCATTTACTATTGGTAAACATGCAGCTTATAGGACCACAGAACATGCTATATTTACTGTATTTCCAGGTAATTCAGTGAACATTGATTTCCCCTACTGTAGCATGAAGATAAACTGCCACTGGTCGTCAAGGGCCCCTGGGCACTGGCCCCATTGGCCTGGTCCATAATCTGTCCATGGTTGGTTGAGTTCTACAATGCTCGGACTGGAAACGACCTCACGTGCCCTGAAAAATTGATCTGGGATCCATGCAGGAGCGTGTGTACAATTTCTCGATGCTACAGTTATGAATGTTACCCTATATTAGGCCCATATGGAACCTCTCCCTCCCTCCACTACTGTAGCTCCGAGATGAGGTCCCACCGACGGTGGTCCCAGGGCCGGCGCATTGTGCGTGAACATGCAGGGAGAAAATTAATTTCAACATCTGCACAGGGGAGGCAGTAATGTTGCCTCTGCGGCCACAACTTTCTGAAAACCCATCCGACTAAATTAAGTGATTTAAACGCTCGTTTCAACCCGTCACTTGGATGTTCTTGTCTGTTAATAAACAAAACATTACCTCTACTTTTTGGATATGATGTGCGGAAAAGGGTAAGAATTGTGCATAGTGGAAAATATGCGCCGGCTCTGAAAGGCGGCGGAACGGTAAGGCGGTGGGACCTCATCTCGGAGCTATATACAGTAGTGGATGGAAGGGGTTCCATATGGGGGCTAAACCCTATACAGTTATGTGCTTGCATCTCACAGCTGTAGTCTGGAATTCATCTCCACAGTTTGCGTGACCATGAGGTACTTGAATCAATCCACAGCTGCGCAGAGTGCAGACGCTTGGGTAATTCGGTGCATTTTCTCATGGTCGGACGTGTCTAGACTACTTTAAACCCTGTGTAGAAAGCTTAATTTATTATACCCCATTGCGTGGCTGTGTCACATGCCAAAAAGATCATTAGCTCGAAGCATACGTTTTTCTTTTGCTTTAAGATTCCAACACAGCATTTCCCTGGGTTCTGTAGAACAACACAAACGCATACAGGAGCACTGCATCAACACATGTCGAATTTTAATGCATTTCCCGGCAGGGAAATTCATTACTTTAGCTGCAGCATAAGGGATTCCCAAACGGTGGTGCGCGTGCACCCCCTGTGGTGCGCGAGAGCCTTCTAGGGGGTGCGTGACATGAAAAAGTGGTGCTATGGTGTTAATTTAGATATATGAACATATTATGCCAATATATGGCAAGTATATGCAGAATATATTCTGCATACGTACATGTCATATTCAGCTACATATTGTATGTGCATATATGTGGATATATAGGAAAGCTTATAGCTTATGCCTTATACGTCCACATTTATGCCACATACTGTACAGTATGGATATATTGTATATATACTGTAGAGACATACATGTTGCGTCAGCTAGGTCAGGAGGTGATAGGGGCCGGGGGTGCACGGCCAAAAAAGTTTATATCATGAAATCAGAGTGCAGAATGATTCACTCATGCATACACTGTCTGAATGTCCCTGCAACAACGCAATACACTCCATGGAAGATGTCATAATTTCGGGCCTGGAAGTTAAACTCCATTCATATGCGAGAGCTGCAGCTGATGGAGGACAAGTCAGAGAAGACGCCGCAATCGAAGACCAACAGACGCCGGAGATGCAGGTTCTGCAATTCCTCGAGAGTAATGACATCTACGTCGACCCGAACGGCATCTCAGCGTGCCACACCCTTCCCCCTCGGAAGGCAGTAGTGGACCGTGACGGGAACGTCCAAAAAAGCCCAAACCTTGCAATCATAGTTTGTTTTGCGAACCGTAAACACAAAACCAAACTAACGATGCAGACAGTGGAAGAAGTTGAAAGACACCCAGGTCTACCTGAATGAACACCTAACCAAGAAGAATGCCGACATAGCACGGCACGGAGGCCCGCTCTCTGAAGAAAAGCGGAAAAATACAAGCAACTTGGACGAGGAACTGCAAGGTTCTGATACGGCTGAATGGATCGACCCCCGAGGAGGCTAAACCTGTCATGGTATAAGAGAACTCAAAGACCTTGGTCCATACAGATAATGCTGCTGCTCTCTCTATCCTCTATCCTCTATCTCCTTGACCCTGGCAGTGATGGCTCATAAAGTCTTTCGATTTCGACTCATAATAACCAAGGCTGCTTATATGACAGACTTTTGCCTGGAGATCCGCTGCATGATGATGATATATTTTTTGCTTTCATGGCATGCATTTTTGTTTTTTTGAGCATTGAGAAATGCATGAAAAGATTTCATGCATTTCTTCATTTTTGCGTAGGATTACTGGCATTAAATATAAGCAAAGGATTATTTTCCATTTGGGGTATGAAAAGTATTAACAAAAGGGTGTGACTAAATAATGACTATATTGGAACATAGGATATTACAATGTCCCAAAAAGTAACGGTGTCCGCCTTATAGTGACGACATAGGGTCATTCAACTCCAGAGTCCAGTAGCCTGCCGCCTGATGCTAACTCTGAGCATTATCTAGCGTAACATGTAGAGTTCACTTGCTTTTGTGTGCCGTGATTGATGCAAACGGGAGATAAATGACTATTATGGGCTCGTTGTCCATAGATGTAAAGGCATGGCGGCCCTTTGAAGTTCTGATGCCATTGTGAAGCCCATTCACTGGCACTAAATGGGCTGAAATAGACCATGGACGCTACAAGGGGAGTCCTGTCCTCCCACTCTTTCTACACATGCGTGCACATGTGCTCGCACACACACACACACGCACACACAGACACACATGACACAGACACAACATCAGTTGCATGCAGGCGTAAGCCTATGAATAAAACACATGCACGAACACGCACATACATAAAAATGGACACACAAGTGTAGAAAATTGGTGTTTTTATCACTCGGCTGTTGAAGAACAAGGGAGCTTTAGAGATATTTCTGTCCAAACACCAGACACACCCCCTTAATCACCCCCCCCCCCCTCCCCGTCTGACTGTCTGTGTCTCTCTCTCTATTGCTTGTCTGTGCTCGTCTGTCGCTTATAATTTCCAATGTCTATTAATGTCTATATGCATTTTCCAACTTTTTGTTTTCCTCTGGCATTCTCAAATGCATGTTAAACATGTCTTTCTATGTTACTGTCTATCTCTCTCTCTCTGTCCCTCTCTCTCTATCTCTCTCTCTCTCTCTCTCTCTCTCTCTCTCTCTCACACACACACACACACACACACACACACACACAGACACTACACTACACTACACTAGAAATCGCTCTTTAGACAGGATGTGCCTGAATAGCTGGCCTCTATCATCCATCAATGCAAAGACAATGAACCGCTTAGGAACAATGAGAAGGGTTAGCCAAACACACACACATGCATTGCACACACACACACACGCGCACACACACACACACACACACGCGCGCACAAGTGCGTGTTCGCCAACGCCATTGTGTGGGAGTTGACAGTTTATATGATTCACTCAAGTGTTATAAACTGGATTAACATTGTCAACCTGTTGGATGTATAAATGTGCGTTTACTGTACAGTACATCACGGCCAGAGTGATGTCGTTTGATTCTCTGTGATTAGAGAAGCGTCAGCCAGCGCTGATGGTGATTGGTCGTTGCTGGCAAGGACAACTGGCTGAACCTTTGGATGATTCCCATTAACGCTCTGTCACAAACTGATGCTGCCAGAAACCTGCTTGGTCAGACAAATTGGCCAACGCAATGTAGCTAGCACACATATTAGGATGGGATGGGAAGATATACTGTAACGAACAACTAACATCACATGTAGCCCTTCTCTTCTCTTCTCTTCTCTTCTCTTCCTGCACATCTTCTCTCCATCCCATCCGTCTTGATTGACGGATGAAGGAGGCAGGTGTATAATTTATCACTTCCTGATGTGTGCAATCCCACAATGCCCTGCAGCCAGAGACCAGGGTCTGTCGCTTTGGTGCAACAGCCTGTTTATTAAACCTTGGCTTTAGTATGCACACGTGCACACACACACACACACACACACACACACACACACACACACACACACGTCACACACACAGTCCTGCTCACTCCCCCCTGCCCCCCTGGTTGGGTGTCGGTCATGTTTAATGCATAATAAATGAATGATTCATGGCCGGGGAGAGATGGAGAGGGGCGGCATTTCGTATTTTTAGGAATTCATATTTACTCTAAGCACGCTGTTCTCTTATTTAGAATGTAATCAGGGGTGTCGGGCTGTCAGGTTCATTCATTCACTGTGTTCAAGTGCTCATCGCTTTCCGCCAGCCGCCTGACATTTTTAAGGTGCATTTGATTTAACCAACCAAAAACTAGATTTTCTGGATACGTTTCTTTCCAATCCACACACACATTCCACAAACACCTCACAGGAACAGTATAAATTCCCTGCACAAAGCTGCAGGGCTGCAATGATGCAGTGCATTCTGCACACAGTGGAGCCACGTGGCTCATCTACCTGTATCTTCATTTGAACTATCTGGTAGTCTGTTTTGGCATATTCAGCACCCTCTGGTGGCCAGATCTGTGGCCATACATAGAGTTAGGTATGTGGTCTAGTCTAACTTGGACTCAGGGGGGTGGACGCCCTCTGCCTTGCATAGTCCCCAGTGAATAGGCATGTTGCCCTTCACTGGTACATTTTGTCATTCTTTTTAAGGTATTGTGGGCTGGGATTTTACAAAAAAGCCCCGTTAAATATATAGTATACTTCATTGGTAGGTCTCTATCCTTCACCCCTCTTCTTTTTTCCCCTATACGACAAACGAAATTTCCAAAAACGTGACGTGTTGTGAGTCTTGTAGTTCAGCTATTTTATTTCATATTTTTTGTTATAATTGATTCAATCAATTACAGTTTTAATTAACTGTTACACCCCTAATTTTGGATTTGTGTCAAGTAAAAATTCCAACACACTCTTTCACACATTGCCTGTGCAAAGACGAGGGACTCCAATGAAAGATATTTCATCCATCTGTCGCTGTCTCTCTCTCTCTCTCTCTCTCTCTCTCTCTCTCTCTCTCTCTCTCTCTCTCCATTCTGTCCATCTTCTCTTCTTTTCTCTTCATTACAGTGGCCGTGTCCTTGCCTTCTTCTCTCTCTCTTTTTCACACTTATTCTCTCACTTGACTGGCAGTGTCGCCCGACTCGCCCATGCATGCACATAACAGCCCTTGGGTGTCGTGTGTGTGTCTGTGTGTGTGTGTGTGGAGGGGGGCAGATGGTGTAGCTATAGGAACCATCGCTACATTAGAGTGCACAGCAGGTGGCTGTGTGTGTGGGTGTGTATGTGCGTGCATGTGCGGGTGCACGGCCATGTCCGAGAGGGACAGTAAGGACCAGTTTACAAGGACATTTCTACAGACCTTGCCTTCGGCCTGTGTCACTAGCGCACACTGATGTCATATCTGACGTGTGTGTGACTGTGTGTGTGTGTGTGTGTGTGTGTGTGTGTTGCTGACCAACAGTACTTTATAATGAGTTAGTTTAAAGTGGGATGATGTTGGATGGAAGGATGGATGGATGGAGGAGAAAGACAGAAATAGGGGGAGAGACAGAGTGAAATATTAAGACTGCAGAGAGAGAGAGAGAGAGAGAGAGAGAGAGAGAGGTTGTCTACATTATGACCTGTCGTCACACATGTGATTTACAGAAAGTGGAGTTCCTCTCTCTCTCTCTCTCAACCAGTCAGAGTGCAGCTTTCTGCCCGGAGCTGAACAGATGGCATCTTAGCAAATGAGAAGTGACACGCATGTTAGAGGTTACTGGAAACCAGACATTATTGACTAGTAGAGAGAGGGAGTAGAGAGATTGGCTTTCCAATTTCCATTGAGACAGATGTCAGTGCATTCAGAGCTCCCTTCATTTTCAGAAAGGGACAGGCTAGCCGGCAGCCTGGGTGATTAGGGCAGAGTGGAGCAGGCCGTCAGGCCAACTGTGTACACCTGAGTGGGGTGTTTGGGAGAGTATATAAAGGCTTCTCCTTCCATGCTCTAAACCAGTGGTAACCAACCTTTTCAAGCCCAAGAGCCCATTTTATTCCCAATTGTAAGCCAAGATCTACCACTAAAACGTGTTAGAAAAAACACTTTTTGCTATTTCTGACAGGCTCAATGCATGTGCACACATCCACACAAAGACTAAAGCTTAAATTAGAATAAATACTTATAGTAAGTTATATTATCAATGTCAAATAATATTAAGACAAATTAGAAATAATTAGTATTAGAAATATTTTGTTTCTCATTTCAATGAATATTCACATTGGCAGATGTTCAAATGACATAGGCATAACATGACCATATATATTTGCACAGATATGGTGACATACTCTCAGGGTCAGCCCACCTTTAATGAGACTGCTGTGACTGCACTTTATCTGCAAGCGTTTTGAAATCTGGTTCATATTTAGTGATTGCCAGTCTGAGGGTGTCATTAAGATGTGAGTCAGTCATACGAGTTCTAAACTTGGATTTTATTATTTTCATTTGTGAAAATTTAATCTCCATTTAAATCTCCATTTAAATATCTGAAGTTAATGCAAACACATCCTGCATTTTATCGGACAGCAGTTCAATGACAGTAGGCTCAGTAAAGAGGAAAGGGTTTGATACGAAAGCAGCTACTTGACTCATGTGTTGTACTTCAACAAGTTTTCATATTTCATATTTATCATATTTTTTGCTCTATGTGTGCATGTGTACAGAATTCAAACTGTAGCATTGATTATTGTCACGGACAGAAGTCATTCTTTCCCTTTGCATATGCCCTGGAGTGCACTCGCCTATTAGTTTGCATTGCAGACTGGTATATTCAGTATATTTTTCTCATTTTTATATTTTTGTTGTTGCTGCGCAGCAGTTGAGGAGAACGCAACTATGCATTCCTTTAAGCAACACAACTTCTGCAGCTGCATCCATATGTTTAGAATTTGCATCAATGATCAAATCCCAATAATAAAAAATATTATAACAACGAACAACGAAAACTGAAGGAGCAGGGCGCTATCGGCTAGTAGTCCCAACTCAGGTGTCTGCAGCCTGTCACGAGCCCGTAATGAACGCACGTTGTTCCGTATTTTAATGTCGGGTCGGAGAATAAATACAGTATGAATGACGGCGGGATTTATTTGACAACTCTGTCCTGCTTTCTTCACGAGAAGAGAAGAGCGCTCACAGCTGCTAATATGGTAGCAGCCCTGTGGCTGACCTGTCAGTTCTCTTTACGGCTTGTTGTGAACCTTGATGTGAACCTGGGTCTGGGAAGCTCAGAGCTGCAGCCATTGGCTCATGATACGAGCACACGACCAATGGGACAGATCATTCAGTGTTGCTAAGATACCACCACCCCCCCACCACACACGCACACACACCCTTGGACGATGGGGTCTATTCTCAAACTCAGAGCCACAGCGCTCTGCTCAAAATTAATTTGCATGTGACGAGCGGCACTGACATTATTCAAATGGGTCGGACACTTCGCGATCGACTGGAAACGTTCCCGCGATCGACTGGTAGATCGCGAACCCCTGGTTGGTTACCCCTGCTCTAAACTAAAGCAAGCTCTCTTTCCTTCCTTTCAAGCAGTTGCACACCTTTTACAACACTCACACACAGCCCACTCCATACATCCATACACTGCATACACGACTGATTACTGACATTGTCACATCTCATACCAGTTTATTTGATTATGCCTAAGTGCGTGTGTTCATGAGACAGACAGACAGACAGAGGAGCGCACAGGGTCTGCACTGTCTAGAGCCTCGGTTTTAAATCTGTCAGGAAGCGTTATAATGTCATGTCAGGATAACTCAAAAAGCATTTTTTTCCCCTGAGTTTTAGTTTTGAAATTAAAGGGATACTTAAAGGTCACGTGTCAACCTATCTTCATATAATTGGTCCTCACTGATTATCATGATAGAAATAGCACAATTTTTCTCTACTCAAGTCTGTGTCTCATACTGTAGGAGGGCTGTGGGCACTGGGCAGCCCGTCCACCAGTGACATCATCGATGGGGAATCCAAGCTAATAGAAACGGCAGGCTTTCTATTCTTGAAAAGTTGCATTGCGAAAATGGAAGCCATCGTTCTCACAAAAAAAAAAAAAAAAAAAAAAAACTGATGTCAATGGTGGACAGGTTTCTGAACTGCCCACAGCCCCCAGTGCTATTTTATCATGAGAGGAGTGGTGAAGTGGTCCTTTAATCCCCAAATGATATATTTTTGTAGTGTCCCACACCTGACACCATTGTATGAGAAATGCTTTTATTTAGCAATATGTTTAGTAATAATAATAATCTTTATTGTCCCGACTCCCGAAGGATATTTGTCTTCAAACATAAACATATCATTGGGAGGTATCCTTCATATTGCCAACCAGCATATTAGCAACCAGCTTAAGATAATTGTTGTAAAGGATTGAACTTGTTTCTTGATGCTAGTTCTATAGAGGGTATGCACGTGACATCATCATCAAACCCGGAAGAACCCCTACAGAGTGGCAAAAAACTACTTTCTGGTCTTGACAGCCCATTCATACGAACAGAAAAGGGTTCTTGTAGTTATAGCTTCCTCAACAGTGTGGATAACAATAAACTAATATAGTAAGGTAAATACTAAATAGTAATGCTATTATAAAATACTAATAAAAGTCTAATACATGTGTTATGTAAGTGAAGGCAGTGTGCGGCTGTTCTCCCCTACGCAGTACACAGTACACACCTGACCATTTTAAGCAGGTGTGCACAAATACTTATTACTTAGCCAGTATAACATTTGTTCTCAAACGGCAGAAAGTTACAATAAATGATAATATTTGTTTTCTTACAGGTGCTCTCCCCAAACAGATAATGTCTTGCAAGAATGAACACTTCATTTCTATGTATTCATAAGACTCTCTAGGGGCAGTTGGCCTTGCAGGTATACACTCTAGCTCGCAGACAAATAATGTGTTTAATGCAAGTGGAAGGCAATGCAACAGACTCGTTTAATATCTCCTGCACCTGTTCCATGCCTCCCTGTGCCCCCATCTCCCTCCCTCTCTGTCAACCACTCTCCTTCCATTCATCCGTCTCTTCCTCCTTTCTACACCTTTTGTATTGGACCATTAATAACGTGGTTTTGTGCATGCAGTGAGTGCACGTGTGTGTGTGTGTGTGTGTGTGTGTGTGTGTGTTTCTCTTTCCACAGCTTGTAATTACTGGTGTTATCAGGAGAGTGTGAGAACTCCATTATGGAGATGAATGCTGTTTGTTTACTTGAGCTCTGTGCCGCTGTGGCTATTTGCTACTGCCAGGCTCTTCCCCTCTCTCTCTCTTTCTGTCTCTCTCTCTCTCCCTCTCTGTCTCCCTGTCTGTCTGTCTGTCTGTCTGTCTACACAGTATACCTCTCTCTCTCTCTCTGTATATTTCATTGTGTGCTCGTTGGCAGAGGGTTCATCACCTGTTCATATTGGGTATGTGGTGACGTCATGTAGCGTAATGCCAATGCCAAGCGTTCTCATCATGTCATGCTTTTGTTTGCTCAAGTCTTTTTTTTCCCATTGACACAACTATAAACCACGAGTCACACCATGACGGACAAGGCCAGGCTTTGTCCTGTGGTGGATGATTATAGGCATGGCGGTGTATCGATGTGCTTCTGTTTGCTTGCACAAGTAGTTGGCTTATGTCAATAATAGAGTTCCCCCTGTTGCATTGTCGACTGTAAATTACCGCCCGGTGTGTGTGTGTGCGTGTGCATGTGCGTGAGATGGAGAGACAGCTTGTCTGTCGGTTGAGATGTTTAATCTTAATTTACAGTAATTATTGCTTTAGTTTTCGTTCCCTTTTGCTCGCTCTATGTCTCTGTCTGCGTGGACTAGTTTTATTCCTGAAATGTCAACAGAGGTTTGCACTGTAGTAGTACAACGTATTGAAAGTAAACTATAGCCTTCATCACGCAAAGCGCACGCGCGCACACACACACACACACACAGTCTCGTGCACCACCACTCCATTGAAGTACAGCACACAGCTGTGCTCTCGTGGAAAGCAGCTGTGTATGAACGCACGCATGCACGCACGCACACACACACACACACACACACACACACACACACACACACACACACACACACACACACACACACACACACACACACTGTATCACAACAGACAAGGCAAAGCTTTGTCCTATAGTGTGTGATTCGGGATGGTAGAATTGGAAGGGAAAAGAACAGAGCAAGAGAGTGAGTGTGAACGAGAGAGAGTTGGGGGAGTGAAGCAAAATCTTTTGGGATGTACAGTACAGTACAGTACAGATGGACAGATTAACGGACAGCCTCATTATAGTTGTTTTTGCATTCGCTTTGCGCGGCTCAACGATAGAAATCCCAGTAGCAGGAGAGAGAAACAGAGAGTTTAGTGAGGTCATCTGTCTCAGAGAGGAGAGGTGAAACATGTGGCTGCAGCTTAACCCACTTCAACCCTCGCGTCCCTATTCTGGGGTGAATAAATAGCAGATTTGCGAGCATGCGACACATTGCGAGCATTTGCGTTGCAATGCGACACATTGTGAGCTTGTAGAATAGATTTTTTTTGTCGAGGGAATGAAGTAGAGCGCCAATATAGAGCCCTGGGGAATCCCAGTCAGTATATTGGGTTCAAGTGGGTTAATACATGTAATCATCTCTTTCTATTAAATTCAAAAGGCAACATGGAAACCATACGTTTACATTGCGTTTACAATTGTGCATTAAAAACAAACAAATAAGAAATGTATGTACAATATCTCTCTCTCTTTCTCTCTCTCTCTCTCTCTCTCTCTTTGCGAATGATTTCTGCATTCCTGAGCTTGTAGATCTGATGTTTTCACAGAACAGTTTGCCTGCCATTCCCAGAATTATGGATGCTAGGGTTCATGTGGTTACCAGAGCTTGTAAATCAATAGAATTTGACAGTACATAATGCACATATTTTATTTTACTGTATACAGTAACGGCACCATTAACCCTCTATCTCTCTCTTTCTCTCTCTCCTCCACACAGAGAATGACGCCATGTTGGGGCCAGAGCAGTTCAAGGAGTTCAGGAACTTTAGCACCTTCCTATTGGACCGCTCCACTGGCATGCTGTTTCTCGGTGGCAAGGACGCCATTTTGGCTGTTGACACTACCAACCTGAACCGAAAACCACTCACGGTGAGGACTGTGTGTGTGTGTGTGTGTGTGTGTGTGTGTGTGTGTGTGTGTGTGCGTGTGTGCGTGCGTGCGTGCGTGCGCGCAGGCTGTATGGAATTACATATTTCTTTACATATTGCATAATTAACTTGCTGTGATGTGTTGAACTTTTCAACTGCACACAGGTACAGGTCATGTGGTCAAAGCTGTAATTTGTTTGTGAATACAATGTTATTTTCATACACGAGTATGTTAAGCAAGGGATAATGAACAATGAGCCGGTCATAAAAACATAAACCCCATAACAGGGTGATAAGATCTTAATCACCCTGAAGGCGGTTATTTCTCAATACCACTGTTTATTATCCCACTTACTACACGGATGCTTAATAAATATACTGTTGCTTTCGATAAAGAAAGTAGTCCATTAGATGATGCAAGGTCTCTCCAGTGTAATGCAGTCGACTTGCAAAATGTTGATCAAACATGCGTCACGATTCTGTTACTGCAGGGGCCGAATGATTAGAGCGCATACACAGCATGTCTTCTACAGAGTGTCCCTGGACTCAAATGTTCTCAAAAACATTCCTAATGGTGCGTTACATACAAAGTCAATGCAAAGACGAGAATTGCGTGAACGGCCGTGGCGCGACCGCCGACCTGGCACGGCACAAACGGGACGAACCGAGGCGAATATATACTGTATATTCAGGTCTGAACGCAGCTTTAGTGTACTCTAGAGCTGCACAATGACATTGTGTGTTACTTTAATTCCATGGCCGCCGCGTTGGACACGGCAAAAAAACAAGCAATGCAAACTGATATCATCCAGGTGTGCAGTAGGGGTGCAACGGTTTTCAACCGAAAACCGAACCGTTCGGTTCCACATACACGGTTCAATGCGCTCTAATGAACCGCGCTATTTCGGTTTGCATTAATTCATTTATTACAGCTGCGAAGAATGTATTTCTCGGTCACACACTGGCCTACTTAGAAGTCTAGCACTCTATCGGTCACACACCGTCCTACTAAGAAGTCTAGCACTCTTTCGGTCACAGAAGTGTAGCACTCTGTCGGCCCACCCCCTACATACACACACACACACACACACACACAGAGAGAGAGAGACGGCATGATGAGGAGAATCCAGCACTCGTCTTTAAACGTCGTTCTTGGAATAATTATTGATCGTCATACACAGAGACACACACAGCGGAGTAACCTCGCGCCAACAGGCTTCTAAGCACGGTCGTTGTAAGTTTGTTCAGATCTGATTCTGCATCTGCACTCGCTGTTTGAGTGCTAATTAAGAGGGAGAGTGAGAGCATAAACAACCCGCAGCAGGACATTCATTCCGTCAGAAAAGTACCAACAAAATACTCCCATGTCCAATCCATGACTGTAGATAGAAGCCCTTCTTCTAATAATATAAGCATAATATCCTTAAATCCTCATGTAGACTTATTGTAAACTTTTGTAGGCTATTTTTCTGAGACACGACGCATTCACTGTGAATGACTCCCCTCCCAGGAGGCACTCTCCTCTCCTCTTTCCTGCATGTGCTTAATGCCCCGTGTGAGCGCATAGGTGCATTTATTTCCCCTTGAAAATAATGATGAGGCACATTAAAATAGCAATATAAGGTATTTTTCCCCCTTTAAAATAATGAAAAGGCAGAAATGCCTAATAAAATAATATATGCTAAAAAAAGAGAAGAAAAGAAAATGCTATAAATAAACTTTTTTGAGTGGTGCAAGCCACTGCCTGGCTGGCTGGCTGGGTATGAGCATGAAAACAGCGTGGTTGTTTTTCACCACCTGTGCACAACCTAACACACACGCACATTATTAACTGTATATATGATGATTTCGTGTGTGCCAGTACAGTGACACTAGTACAGTACAGTACAGTACAGTACAGTAGAGGGTACAGTAGGGCGCGTTCCTGGGGATCACTTCACAAGGGGGTATTTTTTTTTACTGTACCGAAACCGAACCGAAACCGTGGCCCCCATACCGAGGTTCGAACCGAACCGTGGTCTAACTGAACCGTTGCACCCCTAGTGTGCAGTCCATGTCTGTAACAGCGGACCGTTGGGTCATAAGCAGCATGTAGCATTCAATAACTGTGGTATTTGTAGTCGGTCTCCCTGCAACATTTAGAGCCTGTAGTCAGATAGGTCAATGGTCAAAGTGCAATTATTGATCCTCTGCCCAAATGGGCTTTTCCGTTAATGGCTCAACAACCCAGGTTCCAATATGATGTAAAGGTTACAGATTGCAGCTTTACTGTAACTCGTTGACGTACGTGACTGACATCCTGTCTGATTCTCTGTTTGTCTGAATCTCAAGATTAAATGGGATGTTCCCGAGGAGAAGAGGAGGTCCTGTGTGACGAAGGGCAAAACTGAGGTGAGAACCGTGTGTGTGTGTGTGTGTGTGTGTGTGTGTGTGTGTGTGTGTGTGTGTGTGTGTGTGTGTGTGTGTGTGTGTGTGTGTGTGTGTGTGTGTGTGTGTGTTCGTGTTCGTGTTCCCTCACATGCATCACAACCACTCCCTTTCCACATGTAGGGAGTGGCTGTTGTGCATAAAAATGCCTCTGTCTGCCTCTGCAGCAGATGATTGAATGTCTTCTGTACACTACTGTGCTTTTGGAACCATTCAGAGGATGAGGGTTCAGTGAAGATCACATGTTGCTCCTTATTGAACCATTCAGAGGATGAGGGTTCAGTGAAGATCACATGTTGCTCCTTATTGAACCATTCAGAGGATGAGGGTTCAGTGAAGATCACATGTTGCTCCTTATTGAACCATTAGGAGGATGAGGGTTCAGTGAAGATCACATGTTGCTCCTTATTGAACCATTAGGAGGATGAGGGTTCAGTGAAGATCACATGTTGCTCCTTATTGAACCATTCAGAGGATGAGGGTTCAGTGAAGATCACATGTTGCTCCTTATTGAACCATTCAGAGGATGAGGGTTCAGTGAAGATCACATGTTGCTCCTTATTGAACCATTCAGAGGATGAGGGTTCAGTGAAGATCACATGTTGCTCCTTATTGAACCATTAGGAGGATGAGGGTTCAGTGAAGATCACATGTTGCTCCTTATTGAACCATTCAGAGGATGAGGGTTCAGTGAAGATCACATGTTGCTCCTTATTGAACCATTCAGAGGATGAGGGTTCAGTGAAGATCACATGTTGCTCCTTATTGAACCATTAGGAGGATGAGGGTTCAGTGAAGATCACATGTTGCTCCTTATTGAACCATTCAGAGGACGAGGGTTCAGTGAAGATCACATGTTGCTCCTTATTGGTAAATGGTGCATTTATATAGCGCCTTTATCCAAGGCGCTTTACATAGATTGTGCATTACATTCACCCATTCACACACCGATGGCAGCGGAAACCATGCAAGGCACCAACTAGCACATCGGGAGCAATTAGGGGTTCAGTGTCTTGCTCAAGGACACTTCGACAGTAACTCTGGGGGAGCCCGGGTTCGAACTGGCAACCTTGCGGTTCCCATCCAGGCACTCTACCCCTGAGCCACCGCCGCCCCCTTATTGAACCATTCAGAGGACGAGGGTTCAGTGAAGATCACATGTTGCTCCTTATTGCCAACACCCTTCATGTCATTAACCACTTTCATCCTGGCATGTGATGGTTGAAAGTGACACTGTGACAGTCCCTATTTGGGGCATGTCTGATGTCATTATAGGCAAAGATTTTCAGCTAAATTAAAAACATTACATTTTTTATGTTAATAGAGCAAATGGCAGATCTACACGCTCACAATGCATCACGTTAAATGGTAAATGGTGCATTTATATAGCGCCTTTATCCAAGGCGCTTTACATAGATTGTGCATTACATTCACCCATTCATACACCGATTGCGGCGGATTCGAACCGCCGACCCATGGATCATTGGACGAGTTGCCCCCGAGTTGCCCCCGAGTTGCAACGAGTAATTACAGTATGAGTTGAACGGCTATAGGTTTGCTATTTTTTGGCGCTTAAGGGGTTAACCTGCCCCGACATGGAAGGAGATGGACTATTATCCACAAATAGGAAGTCACGTGTGACTTTCGACCTCGGGTGAACTTGGAAACGTATCAATACTCCCCAAAAACCCCGAGCTGGCCGGTTGTTTGTGTCTGGCATCAGCTTGTTATTGATAGTGTGTAGACTACACTGAAGTCGTGCTTGTCTTCAGATAGGCTGCCTTAGTCTGAAAACAAAACCTTATATATACTGGCCTTAGAAGTGACTTTAGCTGCGTGCCGTTATACCGTATCGCAGTGCATGTTTATGTGGTCCGGACAGCTGGTGGCCTCAAAAGTTAACTTTCAGAGGCTTACAGATTGCAGGGGAAATTCACCCTGCAATCTGTTCGTCGTCTGCGTCTAGAAGTCACCTGCCAAAGGATATAAACCCTGATGTCCTCAACGCATGATGGCCTCCGTGATGTTAGAGTCTTATGGATTAATTCAAATTGAATTTAGACGTTTCAAGTAGAGCACTTTTGTGTGTGTGTGTGTGTGTGTGTGTGTGTGTGTGTGTGTGTGTGTGTGTGTGTGTGTGTGTGTGTGTGTGTGTGTGTGCGAGAGCGACGGCCTGAGACATGATCCCTATCATTAGGACAAGAAAGTTCTGGGACTCAAGCCAAGCCCATATCTGGAGCGTGCATGTGTGTGTGTGTAGGTGTCTGTTCAGTAACGTCTATGGATGCATCATTTCATTACATGCAGCAGAATACTGTACAGTGTACAGCCTAGGCCTTTGATCCTCATTATGCAGACTCCGTTCCGTGCGTGCAGAAGTAGAAGACAGCAGAATAATCATATTTGTTGCGCTCTCTTCTGCTGAGCCATTGTTTTCCCATACTCTCTTTTGTTCAAGAGCTGAATACCATCCTGGAATAGATTTTGACTTTACCGAAGCAGCAAGCGACGTGAGACTAAGGAAGGGCAGTGGATAACTGGATATTGCTCTTCCCTGAGAGAGAGAGAGAGAGAGAGAGAGAGAGAGAGAGAGAGAGAGACCTTTGAAAGCACCTTTATTTAAACTCTGCAGTACATAAAATACAGTATGTCACTTCAAAATTGCAGTTAGCTCATATGAAAAGACTAAATATAAATAACACCTTTTTTCTTTCAAAAGGAAAGGCACAATTCCCTGTCCTGCACCACACATAGCACGTCTCTCTGAGCCCAGAAAAGCCTCTAAATTGAGAGAGAGAGAGAGAGAGAGAGAGAGAGAGAGACACAGTGGAGAGGGGAAATGGAGGCAGTGCAGGAGAGATAGAGGAAGGAGTGATGGAGACATGCTGATTAGAAAGACAACACAAATGACTCGGCGAGACTCAACAGGATGCTACCTTCTTACAGCTGTATGACCCAGAGAGAGAGAGAGAGGACTATGTGTGCACATCCTGATTTATACTCAGTCGTACGATGGTGTCACGTGCTAAACAACACGAGCTGATCTACAAATCCACAATGCCGGCTTGCATAATGTGATGCGTTGTGGGATTGTGCATCTCGCTGTGCGACACATTAGTACGACTAAGCATACATTATGCATGTGTGTTTATCCTAAGATTGTTCATTCACACACAGCACCCTCGACACCTATCCTTGCATACACACGCACGCACACCTCCTCTTGTTTCTCTCCCTTCCTCTCTCTATCCCTCTCCTCCACACCTCTCTTTCTTTCTTCCACTTGCCTCCCTTTCTCTCTCCCTACATATCTTTCTCCTTCTCTCTCCCCCCTTTCCCAGCCCCCCCCTCTCCCCAGCTGTCCATCAAGCAGGGTGGGTGGTGACTGGAGGCCAAGAGCCAGGCTGATGTAGTGACTTGAACATCCGAGGACAACCGTGTCCCCTGGGGGTGGGGAGCTTTTCGACGGGGGTGGGCTTGACTCAAGGCTGGAGCTCAGCCAGGGAGACAGGAGGCCTGCCACACTGGAGTGGACACACACACGCGCGCGTGTGCGCACAACCTGCATGCACATACTTCCAAAGAAACCTGAGTCATCTTTTCGTTCATGGTTGCCATGAAATGAACTTGGGGTGGGTGTGTGATGTGCTTGTGTGCGTGCGTGCGTGCCTGTTTTGTGTGTGTGTGTGTGTGTGTGTGTGTGTGTGCGTGTGCGTGCGTGTGCGTGCGTGCGTGAAGGAGGGTGGGTGGTCTTGTCTCGTAGCAGTGGGGGTCTCGTATGTCTCCTTCAGCAGTGGGGGTCTCCAGTTTCCTATCAGAATCATTGATATTGCGTTAGTTCCCAGAATCCACTTGTGCCAGTCTCCCAGAGGTCACAGTGACTTTGAGCTTTATTGTCATGTTGAAACATACCGTCTAAAAAAAGCAGAAAAAAAGAAACATACAACATATAGGATGTGAATCCTAGTGTAGCTCTTCTGGGCATGTCAAATTTAATTAGGTGAACATTCAGCAAAAATACCCAATCTAGAATTTAGAAGCAGAAGCTTGAGACACTGGGTGAGCTTGTAGATCAGCTATTTTCTGCGAAGAGATTGGTGGAGGGCAAAACATTTTGGAATGCCTTATGAATTCCCGAAGTCTTATATCGACAAACATTGTGACATTGAACATTGAATATGTAGCTTAATTGTGTTTGCACTTTCGTTGTGGTGCTGCTTGCAGCATACTTATCCTATTTAATGGGTTTGGCTGGTTGTTGTGTGTATCAACCCGGACAGGGGAGGATGTTGCACCGTCGGACAGTATAAATAAATGTGACACTTCGCCTTGTTTACAGCATTTAAAACGCTGACGAAGGCCCTTGGCCGAAACACGTTCGTTGTGTTGCTGCTTGCAGCATACCTTTCCCATTTAAGATGACACAATAAAGTGCCTTAAAGGACTACTCCGTGAGTGCTGGTATTCTCCTTGTACTGAAGTGTTTCCTGACCGTCGTGCACCCGGTAAAATGTTCCAAGAGATTGAGACAGTTGGAGTTGTGCGTGCTTCCTTCTTTTTTTAAATCATTTTGGATTGAAGCCTTTTTGGCCAAACTAAAGTTTTCTTTTCCTTTTTAATAGGATGAATGCATAAAATATATTATATATTATGGGATAAATTAACTGATCGCAATCCAGATCTTTGTTTGTTTGCTTTCCTGTTTAGTACATTTATAAACACCATAGTGGAGTTCGCATAAAAATAATATAGTTATACACCTTATATGTTGTTGGATAAATTAACTGATCGCAATCCAGATCTTTGTTTGTTTGCTTGCCTGTTTAGTACATTTATAAACACCATGGTGGAGTTCAACCATGGTGCAGATACACATAAACTATGACTAATAATGATTACAGATATTAATTTGCAATATTATAATGCTACAAATTCAAGGATTATTCCAAGGAAACTTTTGAGAACTTTTCATACTAGGGGAGGAAGGCTCAAAAGTCATCTGTGGACCTTTGTCTCCCCCTACAGATGGACTGTAACAACTACATACGCCTGCTGGAATTCCTGGGGGATGGACGCATCTACGCCTGTGGCACCTTTGCATTCGATCCCCAGTGTGCCTTTCTTGTAAGTGTGTGTGTGTGTGTGTGTGTGTGTGTTAAGAATAAAGAATAAAGAGGGGTTTATTTGTCACTCACTCATACATGAAACAGTGAAATGTTAGTGGGACATGCAGTATATAAAGCCTGCTATAAGACAACAATAGACAAGATAAAATAAAATGTAAGATTAAACTCATTTTAAAGTACAGGCAAGGACGGCAAGTATGAAAAAAAAACTCTTTGGGAATGTGTGTGACTCTGCCATGAACCCACACTCAAACGCTTTGACACGTTGCCTCTGTTGTGTTCTTCCCCTCCACCAGGAGCTGTCCAGCTTCTCTCTGGAGAAGGCGGAGGATGGAGGAGTGAGGATGGAAACGGGGAAGGGGAAGTGTCCCTTTGAACCCAGTCAGCACTACACCGCCGTCATGGCAGGTAAACACACAAGGCTGGGAGGCTAATGACGCTGATTGCTATGTTGGTTGGTTGGTTGGTTAGTTGGTTGATGATATATACAAGGGTTCCCAAACCTCTCAGGCCACAACCTCCCAAACGAATCATGATTTGAACTGGGAATTAGCTTTTTGCTTTAAACCCCACCCCAAAAGCGACTGTCCAATCCAAATCGTTTAGCAACCGTTGCTATACTGAGAAAGCTTTCGTCACCTCATAGCTCTGACCGTGTTATTTTGCGTGTGTGTGTGTGTGTGTGTGTGTGTGTGTGTGTGTGTGTGCGTGTGCCTGCGTGCATGTGTGTTAGGTGGGATCCTGTACACTGCGGCCACGAGCAACTTCCTGGGAACGCTGTTCGACATCTCCAGGGCGACGGGTCCGGAGCAGGAACGCATCCGCACTGAGCGATCCATCAACTGGCTCAGTGGTGAGACTCTCTCTCTCTCTCTCTCTCTCACACACACACACACACACACACACACACACACACACAGTGGTGGAAAAGGTGCTCACATTTTTTACTTACCGGTAAGTCAAAGTATCGATACTGTTAAAGTAAAAGTGGTGGTTCAAAATGGACTTGAGTAACAGTACATCGGCTATTTTAAAATGGTCTAAAAGAGTAGGGCTGAATGGTTAATCTATGTTTTTTTTTTATAATAGTTACTCAAAGTAAGAAATAAATGTAGTGGAGTAAAAGTACGTACCTCAAAATTGTACTTAAGTACAGTACTTAAGTAAATGTTACTTTCCACCACTGCGCGCAAAAACACTGGAGCGGTTGATGATGAGGACAGTAGAGAAGTGTCCATTTTGGAAGGGCCATGTACATTTGACCACAGTCTGGAAGATGCTTAAGTACCAACGTCTTAAGGATGCTATTATACAGCTTGGCTGCAAATGTAAACTACTTGTGTTCATATTTGGAAGCCTCAGTAACGTCCAGAAATCAGTCGTGAGGGGCCTGCCCAAGCCGATAGCTAAGTCATTGGCAAAATTCTGTTCAGTGTCTGTAATAATTGGCAGTCGCCATATATGGAGAAGGCGATGCTTCCTGTACGCGTGATCTGTATCCTGAAGCACTTGTTGTTGTAGAGTTTTCCAAGTTTGCGTATTTACTATTGCTCGTGTTCAAGAATGTCATATGAATGCAAATAAAGATGTTAAAATGTGTGTTTGACAGATCCAGAGTTTGTGAGTTCAGCCTTCATAGAGCATTCTGCAGACAACAACCCAAGCGGAGACGACGACCAGATCTACTTCTTCTTTACTGAGGTGGCCAAAGAATACGACCTCTACACCAAGGTCAAAGTTCCCAGGGTCGCACGAGTCTGCAAGGTAACATTAGTGTGTGTGTGTGTGTGTGTGTGTGTGTGTGTGTGTGTGTGTGTGTGTGTGTGTGTTAATAATGTGTGGAAATATGTCACAGAGTGGGCATTTTTACCTGACCCACCCATGTTGTTAACCCATTTAGGCCTGACGTCGAAATTTAAAAAAATCGATCTGAAAGAATATATATTCAAAGATTTGTGGTGCGTTTTTACTATTTTAGCTATTTAGCTACTATTCAATAGCTAAAGTATAACAAAATGCTTAGTAAAAACACCAAAAGGGGTTCCCAAAAAACAATTGTCCTGAATCCTATCCACTAGCGATCGGTATGGGGTCAGAATGACTTATTTTCCAGTATCTAAGAAGAGACACTAGAGGGCAGAAGGGTACAGCTTGAATTTTAAACAAGGCCAAATTTAAAGCTCTGTGTGCGTGTGCATGTGCGTCATGCTGGCATGACATTCAAACCTCTCTGTGTGTGTTCGTCAGTCTGACATTGGGGGAATGAAGACTCTACAGCGACGGTGGACCACCTTCCTCAAGGCCCAGCTGGTGTGTGAGGACAAAGCCAGCGGTCAGCGCTACAACATCCTCACCGACGTGTTCACCACGCAACACACGCCCGGGGACCCCCGCAGCACACACTTCTACGGCCTGTTCACCTCCCAATGGTAAACGAGAGGGGAGAGTCCAGCTTAATTAGCATTTTATCACACGATGCAATGCCTCATTGAAAAGAATTCCCTTAGAGAAAAGATTGATTTGTAATTGTCCATAAGCAATGTTTCCATTAGTAGAAACTAAGAATGCTCAACCTTTATGTAAGATATGTGGCCTAAGCTGCGATTAAATGATGTGTTGACAGTGACAGACACGTACAGTCCTTTACAGGTTTTCAACCCTTTTTGTGTCAAGGCCCATTATTTATTGGGCATTTGAGCCACGGACCACCATCTGATGAGATTTAGCCTCTCAGACCCAAAATATTGAATATTGCAATACAGCAATTCCATGCTGTATTGATGTTGGTACCACTAGGAGAGATAACAGGCAAAATAACAATTATACTACATTCTCTAATTGTGTAGACTTGTAAATTAAGTAATGCAGAATCGCAGATGTTTAACAATAACTTAACCCTTGAGAGCGTACGCTCTCAAGAGTTAAAGATCTATAAGGATCCATTTGGTTACCAACTCTCCATCATTTAGATGGGGACTGCCTGGAACCTCCTCAGGGACAAATGGTGGTCCAAAACGATGTTAAAATGTCTCCTATTCAGTCTCTCTCCCCCTGACTATGTGTCCCTGTAGGGAGAGTGAGCAGCTGTCGGCCGTGTGCGTGTTCAGCCTAGCGGACATCAGTAAGGTGATGGACGGTTCCTTCAAAGAGCTGAAGAAGACCTGTGAGAACTGGATGAACCCTGAGCCCGTCCCCACACCCCGTCCCGGACAGGTAACCAACCACACGTGATTAGCGAGACTGAAACGGGTCAATATATGGAGTAGGTGACTGCACATTTTCAGCAAAAAATAGACAGATTTATACAAAGATGGACTTTGGACAAAGATGGCGATATATTGCGATACTTCCTCCCGCGATATATTGTATCGCCCTACCGGCAATATATCGAATATCGTGATATTGATTATGTAGTACTAGTAGTAGGACCCATTGTTGTGGACAGACAAGTTTTTGCGGACAAATTTTACTGTTTGGAGGATAGGCAAGATTCATGTACTTATTGGCCAGTTTGTGACACAAAAACATCTTGTAAGATTTTGGAATAAATTCCAGATTTTTGCCTTTTACGGTTGTTTTTTCATTTTCAGTTACAGATATTGTGATATATCGTTGATGAACTCCCTTGCAATATTCAAAATGTTGAATATCGCAATATCGGATTCGTAACATATCGAATATGGTGATATTATCATTATCGAGGGCCTAATATTGCCACAGATATCGTATCTTGACGTACCCACATCATCCCCCCTAGTGATAAACAAGCTTCTGCAAGTCAGGTTACTGAGTGACAAAAAGAAAACTACTTTCTTGCCTTGACAGCCCATACATCCAAACAGAAATGGCATCTGATTGCATTAAACAACGTTAAACGACATTAAACTCACTTAATCGATTTGCCACTCACTTTATGCTTGCACATACACTCTATTGCAAACATTGGAATCTCTGTTTTGTCCATTTCCTTTGTTTATGGGACCAAATGTTGAAATTCACCGTCTATCCTTTGTAATTGACTAATAGTTTGTGTTGTTCTGTCCAGCCAGTGTCTGAACAACGCACTAAAGGCAGAAGGTTTCTATCCTTTATGTAATTGACTAATTGTTTGTTGTTCTGTCCACCCAGTGTCTGAACAACGCACTAAAGGCAGAAGGTTTCTATCCTTTATGTAATTGACTAATTGTCTGTGTTGTTCTGTCCACCCAGTGTCTGAACAACGCACTGAAGGCAGAAGGCTTCGAGTCGTCGCTGAAGCTGCCCGACAAGGTGCTGACCTTCATGAGGGACCACCCCCTGATGGAGAACAGCGTCATCTCTGCTCCCCTGCTGGTCCGCAGAGGAATCACCTACACCAAGCTGGCCGTGACGCTCGCAGAGAGCGAGGAGGAACGCAAAGGAGCCGTGCTGCACCTCGGAACCGGTGAGGCAATAGAGCGTTGCAGTCCCGCCCCCTCGAGAGACCCGGAAAAGAAATCCCCGATCATTTTCAGAAAGTATTTATTTAAAGACGTTTACGCCGCGGACAAAGCCAACTCTTGTCGTGACAAATCATGACAACAAACAAAACTTTTCGGGCTGAACAAATAATTAGAAAGAAGAAGAAGAAAACGGCAGGTTACAACACTTTTTTGTTACGACAAGAGTTGGCTTTGTACGAAGCTTATAAGGTCTTTAAATAAATACGTTTTGGATGGAAAGACATTGTGGGAAAATTAATCGTAAGGCTGGAGGGAGTCAGAAGTCAGAGATTGAGAGGATTGGATGGAGGGAAGGAGAGGAGAGACAAAGTCTGAATATATTCTTAAATGGGAAATGCTGTATTTGAGGTCTGAAGATTGTCCTTGAGCAAGACACTGAACCCACGTATGTGGGATTTGTTCTGATCTGTGTGGTGGCACATGTTTATGAGAGAGTTTTGCATTCTTCTCATTTCTACACTGTGTAATATGGCGATAATCTTACAGTATTTAGTGTTGTTGTAGACCTAGGATGAAATGGCCGTCTGTGCTATTTGAGCAGAAACGGGAGCGGTGAAAAATAAAGACGAAATGAATGAAAATGTTTCCTTGTGTGTGTGTTGCAGACCATGGGGAGCTCCACCGGGTGGCAGTAGTGCGCCACAAATCAACATTACTGCAGGAGATCCCTCTGTTTACTGCTAATGAACCAATTAATAACATCCTGCTGTATAAGGTTAGAATGAACGCACACACACACGCACGCACACACACACACACACACACACACACACACACACACACACACACACACACACACTTAATTAATTTCATTAATTCGTTAATGCTCTCTTTCTCTGTCTGTCTGTCTCTTCCAGGGTAAGGCTCTGGTGGGTACATCATTGTCTCTGGCTGTTGTCCAGGCAGAGGGCTGTTCTCTCTACAACAGCTGTGAGGTGTGTGCCCGGGCCAGGGGTCTGGGCTGCGTGTGGGGGGCCAAGGAAGGAGCCTGCAGGCCCACCATGACTGAGTGAGTAACACACACACACACACGCACATAGAGTAGAGTAGAGTAGAGTAGTCGATGGCAGAGGAGAGAAAAAACAACTACATTTCAACACAATTTAACTGAAAAAGAGAAATGCAACCGTCCACAAAGAGAAAGAACCACGAAGAAGACAAAAGCAACAGGTGGGTTTTTAGATGTGTAGAACTCACTTGAATATATTCACATGTTCACATCCATTCTGTGCATTGTCTCTGTCCAGGCCAGGTCCCGGTGACGACGTCGAGGATGCTTTGAAGAGGTGTGACAGCGGAGAAGGTAAAAGTCACTTACAATATTCACTTCATATTAGTTGATGATGAACTCTAAACCAGTGGTTTTCAACCAGTGGTCCGGGACCGGGGGTTCCAGGTGGTCCCCAGCTAAATAATAATAATAACTAAATTAACCCTTATAGATATTTAACTCTCGAGTTCCATTTTTGTTAAACATTGGTATTACAGAAGTCTACACAATTCGATGTAAAATAATTGTTACTTTGATCAACGTTTGCCAGTTATCTCTCTTATTGTACCACATCAGCATGGAGTTGTGGACAAACTCATCTAATCCGTGGCTCAAATGCCCAATAAATAATGAACCCTGATATGAAAAAGGTTGAAAACCACCGGTCTAAACAAGAAACACTGAACTTGAACAATAAAGAGAACTGCTTGGTTTGAACGTTGCTGAACATATGAACGTCGTTCTCCTCCTCCTCCTCCTCCTTTTCCTCCTGCAGGGCGCTGCGCCCCCGCCATCAGGGAGGTGCGCGTGTCTCTGGGTCTGCGTCTCCTGCTGCCCTGCGTCCAGGTGTCTCCCAGGCCCTGCAGCTGGGAGCATCCTCCACACAGACACACCAGGCAGCACCACTCTGACCTGGAGGTGACGGTCACGGAGGACAACCTGGGGACCTACGTCTGTACATGTCAGGTACGCACAGCAGGACCAGAGATTGCTAACGCGATAAATAAAATAAAAACTACATTCTTTAATTGTGTGTAGACTTCTTGTAAATTAAATAATGCAGATGTTTAACAATAATTTAACTCTTGAGAGTGTAAAAATTCAAATGGACCCGTAAAAGGGTTAGTTTGTTTTAATTTTATACTGTCAAGAGTTAAAGACCTAATCCATTTGGTTACCAACATCCTTTAGGTGGGGACCCCCTCAAGGACCACTGTTGGTAAAACACTGGTATGGACGGTAATGGTCACTAGGGGGACTCCGGTCACCTTGAGTACGCTTCACTTGGTCGCCTTTGTATAAACACAGTTGTAGTCATTCTGTCCCCTCTCCTCTTCTACCCCAGGAGGCGGGGCCAAGCATCAGAGACGCCTCCCCGTGTCGCAGAGCGGCCTATTCCCTGACTCTAGAAGGTCCCAGTGTGGGCGGAGCCGTGGCGCTGGGCGGAGGGCGCCACGTGCTGGCCATCTACATCCTGTGCTTCAGCATGGGGGTCCTGATGGGCGGATTCCTCCTCCACTTCCTGAGCACCAGGCGGCGCGTCGGCCACCAGGCCAGGCTGCCGGACAACTCCCTGTCGTCGGAGAAGGGGCGGGACCTGCTGGGCTCCTCGGCCACGCCCCAGTCCCCCAGCAGTGCCAGCCTGCTGTCCGACGGGTTCCCTCTGACGGAGAAGCGCAACGGCACCGCCACCACCACCACCACCACCACCACGCTGCTCAGTAACCAGGGCAACGGCGGTCACCACGGCAACAACAATTACAACCCCATCCACGGCAGCAGCAGCATCCCGGGCAACGGCCACGGGAACACCATGTACTCCAGCGGCGACTTCAGCATGAGCAGCGGCGGGCTCCGGTTCCCCTCGGACATCATATCGGCCGACATGCTGGACGCCAGGACTGGGGAGAGGGAGCGGGGGAGACCCGAGGGGGGAGAGAGGGAGGCGGGCGAGGGGGGCGAGGAGGACGAGGGTCTCGGGGGACTGGAGGTGGAGCTGGCCATGCCCATGTACAAGTCACCGGCGCCGCTGGCCCGGTGCGAGGAGAGTTCAATATGAAGGACCGTCGGACACCTTACCCGACCGCACGAGCGCCACGGGGTGAATGCGCCGATCCAGGTTCAGCTTTCACCCAAGCGCTATTTTGACCCTCCCCGATGAATCAAAACTGTAAAGCTCACAGGGGAGGGTGCAAAGTGGCCCCCCCCACGACAACGACCGATGCGAAACAGCCGTCCGAAAAATTTCCAGAGGTGGAAGCTGTGGAACGAAGTGTAAAACAGATAACAGAAGTGTAAAAAGTGTATATGAGAGGTTTCTGTTCTAAGCATGTGAGAGCGATACTGCTGTATACTTGTATATCTGTGTATGTACTATTGAGCCCACATTGAATATCAAGCGGACGTGAGACCCTACAGAGAGCTGTGACCCTGAAAACTCACAGCCAACCATTATTGGAGAGGTCTGACATATAGACTTATTTACTGTAGGTCACTCTGTATAAGAGGGCCTGCTTAAATGTGTAAGATATGTACAGTATGTAGAATGTTATGTCAATGTACAGTGTACAGTGTACAGTCTGAAAGACTTGACTGTGAAAAATGGAACTGAGAGTCTACGCGAGAGCATTTAATCCCTTAACTTATAATCAAAGATGAAATGCCTACGTTTGTAGACATGGAAAAGCCATACTAGTCTATCTCCACTCTTGCATACTGTATATTCTCATTCTCTTTCCTCTGTTCCCAAGTTCTCAAGTTTTCCGTTCTCAAACAACTGAAGTAGCACTTTGTTCCGTTGAGTTCTTAGTGCAGTTGTGCACTGATGTCGCGCACCTAAAATAGCTCACAGTGAGCTTGTAGATTGGCTAGTTCAGGCGCACGACACGACATTGCAACCAAATAAAAATCAGGAATCGCAGTCCTTTCAGCGATTAACTTAAGTCATTCATTTTCAATGGGCGCGGTCCCGTGAAATTGTCACGCGCCTGCTCGTTTTGTGCACACGCCCGCAAGCTTATTCGCGCTCCTCATGAGCAGACCTGTCGTTGATCCAGGCGACGTCTGCGTTAATCGATGCCCGTCCGGAAGTACCTTTAAGCCCCCTCCCCCTCTGTCTTCACTCTGACAAAATGTGCTAACACACATTCTCCTGAGAGCCATGCCAGGGAACCAGAGGTGCCATGGGGTGGTCTGTGTGCTGCCCAGACAGACTGCACTATGTATGGGGTTGGGGGTGGACAGAGAGGTCTGCCCCTCTTTGAATCCAGGACATGCAGGCTTTTCATTCACTGTCTGTCGATTCATTCAAATTGCAAAGACCACCACACTGGGCCATAGAGGTCAAAGGTGAAGGTTCGAGATCACTCCATAAAACCCATGTGGAAACCCTGTGATGCACTGCATGCAGAACGGATGAAGTTAATATTCATTGATACGGAAGAGACTTTCAGAAAGAATGAAATGGGAAGAATAAATGACAGATCGTCTGTCAAATGGACCTTAACCAGATACATGGACCTTGTGCCACAACAACTGGTGGACTTCAAGTAAATAGTTAAAAAGGACAAAAAAAAAGAAATCCAAATGTCTTGTATTGGTTTTTGTTCTGTTTTTATTTTTGGTAATAAACTCTGAAAATGTTCCTGAAAAGCTGGTATTATCTTCCTGTATACCAGAGAGAAGAGTTCAGCTACAAGAGCTGAACCTTGAAATAATAGCATTTCGAAAATGTGTGGTGTGTGTTGGCTGTGTGTTTGTGTATGTATGTGTTTGTAACATTGATTATTCATCAATGTTCATCCGTTATTCCACTGTTCACCTACTCTAATCTGGGAATATGTTTGAAAAGCTCATCTCCAAAAAAAAAGCTATAGTCCACTTTGGGATGAAACGTATTTAAATCAAAATCTTACATTTCCTCATTTAATAACAAAAATGTTGAGAATCTGCTCTTTAAAATGTTACTGTTATGTTTTTTTTTCACTTATTATTAATCATAGAAGTGCTATATTTTGTTTTTATATACATTTGTTAATATATTGTTAATATTTTTTTAAGCTTAATTGTCGGTTGTTTTTCAAATGGTAGATAGCTTATTTTGTATTGTGACCCATGAGATTCAGCACCTGAATGCAAGTGGTACCGTTAAAAAACAAGCATTGTCAACTCAACTCACTGGTGTTTGCTTCAACATTTGAACAATGTGTGCACCTTCAATCTTTGTTGTATCCTGTTGAATTACACGTGTATGTATGCGTGTCATTTTACTGTGTTGTCTTTTTCAGTTAACAAAGTGAATGCCACGGTGAGTTATGTACTGGAGTTGCTTGAATAGGCAGAACAGGACAACCAAAGCCCACCAAAGTGAAGCGGATGATGAGAGAGAGAGAGGAGGGGGAAGGAATGCCATCTAAATGGAAAGAACTGAGGAATGAGGTAAAGAAATAAAAACAAAGAAATTAAGTGATTTTGCACCAACCTCCTATACTGCTGTATACTTTGTATCTCAGTGAAGGAGGCGCGTATATGAAAATACTGTTAATAAATAATGTTCACAATCCTAATGTATCCTAAAGTACGAATAGGAGAACAATTATGCATAAGAGATTAATTGCTATTGTATGAGTCAATTGCACTACGCCCATTTCTATATATTGATATGAAGCAGTAAGGAGCAGTGAACAATGTTTCAGTAGCGAAGACAAGGCCACTACTTGACTTACCTCCTCAATTCCCCTTAGACAAACCACTAAAAAGACTGTACAGTACTGTGGGTAGGAGTGTGTGAGCTTGTGTGTGTGTGGTGGTTTAGGTTATACACATTTCATTTGTTTCAAAAAATAAAGGATCTGAAAGACTCCACACATCATCAATGAGGACTTGACCTGCTATCCTTAAAATAAATGTATTTAAATAACTAACATTGATCATTGATTTGGTAAGAAAATGTGGAATGTTTGGCAATTATATCTTATTTTGGAACAAAATCACACTATATAACCCCCCTCCTTGTTACCAAAGTCAGAGGGCATCATTTTCTTTGTTGAAGTTCTGAGCCCTGTCCTTGTTTTTAAATTGAGTTATTCTTAATTCTTAAATTGAGTTATTCTTTAAAACTAAATATAATAATTTAGTTTAGATGCAAACGGTGTCAGTTCAATTAATCAACTCTTGCCAATATAGTCATATTTTCTTTCCCACTCATGGCTCAATATCAAGCAAGAAATTGGATGTCAAAGGTCTACAACTGTCCTACAAGTATCCAGTCCACATGAAACATCTACCTTCAAGAGGTTTCACAAGGTTTACACAGTACAGTTAACTGATTTTCTAACGTACCTTTTTGAATGTCAATATTTTACCACCTCTGGAGCCTGTGTGTGTGTGTGTGTGTGTGTGTGTGTGTGTGTGTGTGTGAGGCCACTTTCTGTACATAAATAAAGCTACCTACCTACCTCCTACAAAATGTATGTGTTATTGCATTTATAAATCTACTTTATACAGAACACTGCTTATACAAGGAGAAGCAGACTGTGAAGTTGGTCGACCAGCCAAGGCTCCAAAAAGACAGAAGAGTCCAAGAATGCCCTTTTAGGGTTTCTTATTCACCTTTCCAGTCCCGTGCAGATTATGGTACAGTGCGGCCTCGGCAAAGACGAAAAACAAGATTTGGCCAAAGTAACAGATGTACAAACATAAACACACTCGAAGACAACACTACTGAACAACACCTAAAACAAGGAGAAGCTGTAACAGGCCATACCCTTACTTTCCAAAGGGCCCTCATGAATTAATATTAACCACCATTAATATGTATCAGTTAGGCCTACTACTTAACGTAATCCCACAGGGGTATCTACTATATGCAAGTCCAGATGATTATTTATCTCTAGGTCGTCCTCAGAAGAGCCCTCCATCGTCGCTTCCAGTCATCCCGGTTCTCCATACATCTGGCCAGCTCGTTGGTGCTTTGCACTCCTGCGTCTTTCTTGAGTACATCCACATAATTATGTTAATGTGGGACGTCATCTTGATCGATGCCCATGTGTTGGTTCCCACAGCACTACTTTGCTGGCTGGCAGTTCTTGATGTCTTTGGCAGTGTCCTGCTATAGTCTCATTCTCCTGGCTGCTACTTTCTGGTTCACCCTTGGTATTCCCTCATACAATGGTATTGTTGGTAACATGCACGCTCTTGCTGATGTTAAGTACTGCACACAGCATTCTGGTGTAGCACCCGTCTAGAGACTTCTGTGGGGTTGGCTTCAGGGTCCAGCATTCGCTGCCATATAGGAGAACAGATTCCACCGTTGCATAGAAGAAGTTTGAGTTTGATGTGTCGTGGGGAGTTCCATTGGATTGGAGTTCCATACACTGGTCATGCCATTCAGGGCCCTCCATGCAAGTGCCTTCCTCACTTTCAGATCCTGACCTGCTCGGTTGAGTTGACCTATGAGTCCAGGTACTTGGAAGCCCTTGACTTCCTTCAGCACAGTTCCTCCTGTTGTTGTCACAAGAAACCACACTTCCACATTGAAACCGATCTATGATTGAAACACCGCCTTAACACCAAGCAATCATTAGTGGTACATTTAATTGAATAGAAACTGAAATACAGTACAGTATATAATTGTTGTTTTCTTTTAACTGAATCGTATTAACCAAGGTACTATATTGTTGCATTTGGCGTTGTGTTTGTATACTATAAGCGGTTTATACCGCTTTATTGCAACCAAATCAAAGAACATTGATTGGACAGTTGTGATGTGCTACTTTGTGACTAATCTCTCAAGACAGATTTACAGCAAGCAAAACAAACTGCTCTTGTAACTTCTCTGGTAACCTTGCCAGGGAAGAGGTCACAATCTAATAGGACCACAAATACTCTAGGTATGTAATAAAAAACAAACAGATAAGACGACTCACCCACTTCAAACGGGAAGGCAAACAATCACTTCATTGAGAAAAGGTGAATGTTTTAACTCACAGGGGTGTTGACCATTAGGGCTGAGTTATCACCATTACATATGGTCCGGGGGCCCAGGGTTCAAATAACGGTGCAGTTTGACAGGGAACAGATTGTTGGGTAACTCCTGGTAAAGGAGTAAATATAATATGCCTCTTGTTCCCGATATCGTTAAAAAGCGACCTCTCCCATGTCGTAATCAACAAACACCCCAACATTCAGGGGCGGTGTTGTTCAAAAACAACGTGGGTCACAAGCTATAGAAACTGTTGTCCCTGTTGTCCCTCAGCATCAGGACACAGTAGCCCTGACTGACTCGGATGGAGAACATCTCTCTTCACAGCTTTCAGGGCGCCCCCGAGCTAGACTTGTTCTCCACTTTATTAGGCAAGCATGAAATTAAAGGAATGTGTTATTGAGCACATTTTATATGTCAGTAGGCATTTCCTTTCTAGAATAATTTATAATTTGGTAGATAAGCTACAGGGAGGATATTGTTTATCTGTCCACATTCAGATTCCAGTTAGTTTGTGTTCAACTTGCGGCAGGGGTTCTCAACCCGTTGGCCGCGACCCCTAGGGGGTTCGGCAAATTATTTTGGGGGGGGTCCCCAAATTATTTAAAAAATGTTTTTTTTTGCAACTGAATGGCTGGAAATGGAAATTAAGAGTGTACATAGTACATGCATAAACTTTCCTTAATGATTCTGATCTGGTTTCAGTATTCATTTATGATATATTTTCTCTAATATTAAGGTTATTTTTGCAGTTTGTATTGGGGGTGGGGAGGGGGGCTCTGCACTAAGGGGTTGAGAACAAGAGATCAAAGTATTATAGCTATTTACCATAGCATGCAAACTGTGATCATGGTGCCTATGCGTCTGCCCTGTTGGTCCTGTAGCCTCTCACCCATGAGGGGAGACAAGAGACTCAGGGTAACACTTTTAGTTTAAAACAATTATTTATGCTATATTACTGAAATGTGGTTCCATAATACACGACAGCTTCAATACAAAGTTACAAACACAAGACAAAATGTAATGTAGTGTACCGTAGTTTCCACTTTCACCATGGAATGTCCAATCTCCATAAATAAACTGGCTCTGTAAGCAAATACATACAGACAGTTAATCACTTAAATCATAATGAAATTAAAAATGTATAATAGCATTCAAATAACAATGGTGACAGCAACGTGTTATGTTGTATTGACCTAAACATGTCCACAACAGTTGCAAAAGGAGAGGAGACTGGAGCAGCACGGACATTTAGAGCCTTTTATTTAGGTGCTGAGTATACAAAACGACTGTAATGTCCACAGCAGTGTTGTGTTCACTGCCTAAAGTTTTATAACAATTTGTACAGTATTTTAATGTAGGCCTAACAGCTAACAGAATCAGAAGGTATGCGGCCAGGTTCGGACTTGGCTCAGGGATTAGGACGCCCCTGCCATGCATAGTCCCGAGTCCAGGGAGACGTCCTGACCGTGGGCCTGAGCCTCACCTTCGAGAGATGTTCTGGGATGAAAGGGTCAACTCAAAACAGGATGGCTCCCACCTGATGACCCTGACAGCTGGTACTCACAATGCGCCGACCATCCTGCCACCAAGGATTACCAGCAAGAGGAGGAACTTGCAACACCTGTAAGTAGCATCTTGTAGAAGCATCTTTGATGTTTATTTCACCTGTATATCGGTACACGCACGTGTAGAGTATTTCATAAAAGGGCATTATGAAAGAGGCTTTACTTATAGGGACTGACCTTTGTATGGGTCACAGCTCCATAGCTCTCTGAAAGACCCAATTTGTACTATTTTTTTAAGCGATATTCTCAGCACCATTCATGTTTTGGGGGTGACCATGGCTGCAGTGGTGAGGCCGTCTGGGAAGCAGGTCCCCGGTTCGCTCCCTGAGCACCCCTAACACCCCTAAGTCTAACTATAGTGTCCCACCGCTGTGCCTCTAATAATTAGGATGGGTAAATGCAGAGGACAAATTTCACATGTAAACGTGTAAATACACAGTGCCAAAAATACCCCAATGGAGTGTGGACCAAGTTATTATTTAACCTGAACCACACCGAAAAGATAACTGATTCTGATTCTAGCATCCTTGCAACCAAGGATGTTTATTGCCTGAAGGAAATAAATGGTGTTGGAGATAACACACATGTATGGCTGTAAATAACCCATGTGTGTCAGTGAGTGTGATACTGATACATAATAGACATTCACCACATCCTAAAAGTTATGTATTTATTTTTATTGAGCTTAAAATATTCCCTTATAAGCTACATCACTGCACAACCAATAGTCAACACATGTTTTGCAATGAATCATCTCACACATGTACAGTACACGACAGAAAGGATGTGAAGTTCATCAAGGCTTTCAGACAACACAATAACAACACACATGTGACAATTGAGGTAAAGTTGATTAAAATACAAGGTTATGAAAAGTAAGAGACACTAACACTTCAGACCAGAAAAAGAGGAGAACAAACTCCTAACTAACAATGTTGCTGTGCAAAAGCTGATAGCCACTGGCACACGTCACTATAAAGCTTTATAACCTACTTTTCTTTTATGCTTTATGCATAATGAGTGAGGAAACAACAAAATCGTACTCTTATATGTACTTGAACACAAGATGTAACATAAAGACACCTTGACCTACAACAGAGAAGAACTGCATGTGTAATGTCACTGTTTTTCCTGAAGCTCTTCTAAGAATTTAATCATCTCATTTTTCATTCTTACTATGTTCATTTCGATGTCCTGCATCATTTTGTCTTGATTGCCATCAGCCATGCTCAGGGTCTCATTGACTGAATGAATCATGGACCTCACATCTTGCATCACGGGCATCACCATCTGATAGATCTCTGAATCTCCCTCCATTAGAACCTCCACACTGTTTAAGTATTCCTCCGTTTTAGCCATGATCTCGAAAGGGATGTTACGTGTAGACTCAAATCGCTCCTGGTGAGTGAAAGTAGACAAACATGCATTCATTACATTGATAATGTTTTGTTTTGTCATATTCATATCTGTCGTCTGGTGTCAGTTGTTATGAATGAGTTAGGAGTATATTGCATACCAGATGTTATGATGAGAAATGTTCCTTACGGCCCTTATCAAACGACTGCTTTATGACTCATTCCACACATGAGTGGTTCTTCACAGTCTGTTGAAAGTTGTTAAGAATGGGGATTGAATCACTCACCTTTACAGCGAGTGCTTTTTGTCCCAGGTTCCTTATTGCCTCCTTGTACTGGTCCTGACATTAAGAGTAAACAAAAGTGTGATGTCAACTTTTATATAAAATAAATGTAAAACCGCTTGTGGCATTCTAACACAATGAGTATAAAAACAAACATGAGGCAGCTGACATTTGTAACACAGTCAACCCCCACAACCATCAACCATGGAAAACAAGATCTCCAATTTTGTACCATGTACAGACACTTGCTTCCAATGTGCTTGGTACTCAATATTAAACAGGGTGTAACAACATAGTTCTGTACCGGTGTGTGTATGTCCGTCATCCTACAGTTGGCCAGAGACAGCAGACACATCAAGCCCAGAACTCTGGTAGCTCCAGTCATACTCCGGGTCACTCCTCTGTCTCCAGACATTGTTGTTCTACAGCTGTTGGAGGGAACACAGGAGATGAGAGATTAGAAAAGAATATAAATTGTAATTTGTCCACTGTTGTTCACTCTGTGTCTCTGAGGCACGCAGTTGATAGCTTGAAAATGTACCTGCCCATTTACAATGTTCAGTAGGAATTCCAAGCTAATGGCAACTATACAGCCTGTCTTTTCAAGGAAGGTTATCCTGCTAAAATAATAGCCATGGTTCAATTACAAAAGAGTAAAGTACCATTCATTATTTCACTTTCAACTATTAAGTATAGACTGGCTTAGTAAGAATAAAACCAAAAAAAAATTGAAATGAGAGAACATCTATGTATCTATGCTGCGTAACGTTGTTTGTGTCCTTACCTGTGTTGTTGTGATGCTGATGTGTGACTGTGAGAACTGAGAAGCAGGCCAGGCATGTGAATGAAGACACACAATCTAGAGACATGGGGTCTTTTTATCTTCGAGGTTGCTCCTCCCTCCAGCTAGGACTTTCGTGTGTGTGTGTGTGTGTGTGTGTGTGTGTGTGTGTGTGTGTGTGTGTGTGCGTGTGCGTGTGCGTGTGCGTGTGCGTGTGTGTGTGTGTGTGTGTGTGTGCGCGCGCGTTTGTTCTCTCACCAAGACATTTCACACCTATTAACTAATGAATGATAACATTCTAATATTATTTAATGAGAATGAAGACAGAGAATGCCTCAGTGCTGTATATGTTTCTCAAAGTGAATACCAAGATGATAGTGCCATGACACAAGTAACAGAGCTGCAGAATACTTTGATAATATTTGGAATTCATCAATATCACTTCAATTTGACCACTTAAACCTTCTATACTATTAGTTACAGTATATGAACCAAAGGATGTGGGTCAATTCATTCAATGATACAGAACGACAGACAATGACTTAAGAGAGAGAGTGAACTACCAGTCCTAAAGTAGATAAAGAGGGCCCTGTGCCAGCTTTAGGGTATTAGCATAACTGATGTGATGCCCAACCCCCCTTTGGAACAGGAGAGAGATGTTACTGTTATGTGGTTTCTACCCTTTCTACACATTAATGTAGAATTGTCAGGAACTTGATTGAATCATCTCCAAATTTGAGCCTACAATTAATTCAATGAAAGTCTAATGACCTACTGCTAAATATCAAACTTATATAATAACTACTATAAATAACTATTAACACTGGAACACATTCATTAGCATCACTAGTTGAGCATATCAAAACATAAGGCGGTAAAAACAATTGTCTTCATTTGGCATGCATAACCTTTAATACAGATTACAGAACCAACATAAAAATATTTGAATCTGTTTGAGACAGGATGAAAAGAAAGGCACACTGGTGATATGGGAAGTTCCCAAAGTTTCCTGATGTGGCAGTTTTACACACTAAACGCGTGAGAATTACGAGGCGAGCAAGGCACTGTCTTGACGATGATGTTTATTTAACGTGCACGGCACGGATGCTGCAGCAGTCGAATCTCAGGGCAAGCCAGGCACCCATGTCAGAATTCAAAGGTACAGTTTATATCAGTCATACTCATAACCCAGAAGGTGGGGCAGAAAGAGACATGAGAGAGAGAGGGGGGGGGGGGGGTTGGTTAGGAACAGGATGCAGAGGTAAAGGTGACAGGTGAGCAGGAAACGATCCCAGGTCACAGGAGCCCTATGTGTCAGGCACTGTTGTTATCACAGCGTGGTTCCGAGCTTCAAAGCGTTAGTTATTTCAATACATTTACATGTCCTTTTGGTGACCGAGTTTGAGTGAATGCGTGAATTCCCCATGAATGTTCAGTCACATGGGAAAAAAAAATTAGTTAGTGGGTTCCTGGAAAAGGGGGTTTGGGTAGTATCTTGATTTATGAAGGAGGGAGATTAGCCACCTTATCACCTCGACTGTTTTCTGGCCGAGGAAGTGAGTGGGCACTGACCAGTGACCAGTGTTCTGGTCAGCTTTATTTGGCTTAGGCATCATAAACCTGTCAGTCGTATATACACTCCTATCCCAGATCTAACTAGACTCAGTATGAAGATCTATGGCATACAGCTGTGTCCAGATATGTTATCATTGTGGTGCAGTGGGAGTGCACCGGTGTGTGTGTGTGTGTGTGTGTGTGTGTGTGTGTGCGCGCATGGGGCACTATAGGAGCTTTCCCTATTTGGGCATAATATGCCCACATTATTATGTTATTGACCAATTAAAGAATAGTCCATCAGCCCCCATAACAATATTCATACACCATTTTATTTTATTTTTCCCAATACACCATTGTCATAGTACTTGAGTCTATGACGTACTGTGATCATGTTGATGACATCAGGGATCACCATACTATATGTATATGGGCATAAAGGGGACATACAGTATACAGACATACTCCACAACACGTAGCCATGTGACACAATTTGTGTGAGCTTGTAGTCAGCTACTTTCACTTAAGTTATTCAATTACATTTGAAAACAATATACGTTTTCACAACAAACATGGCAGAAACCTTGTCCTGTGAAAATGGGCGTGAGGAATCCAAGGAGAAATGATGTTTATTGTATGATGCCTTTGGCCTGGCAATAGTACAATAACTACCCAAGCAACACATAGGTTCCAGTATCACACCTTCCGCTGCAGAACCCAATAACTGATGAATATAACATACTATAATAGTCACAGTGCAGTATAGTATTGTGTATTCAAATTCTGCATGGCATGCTTTTCTAAAAATTATTAGTACAGGAACAGCATTTAAGCAGCAGCAGTGTGTGTGTGTGTGCATACACAGTACATTTGTAAATGCACATGTCACATTCACTTAATCAGAAATCATATTTAGTTTCACTTTTGCCAAAATTAAATTATGCTCATGGCAGCCCAGTGCCTTCTAGTAAGTGTGCATGTTATTTTTTCATGTTCTTTTTCAAAGTCTTTACCAAATTGACAGCCCAAATATCGTGCACACGCACACAGACACACAACATAATCATGTTGTCGTTTCTGTGTCCATGTTACAGTACAAGCATTTGGTTTGTGAACGATGTATTGTATACTTTTATTACTGTAATGTACACACGTACTGTACATGTGTACAGTATGTGGTGAATAACACTTTTACTGAACACGTCAAGGATGAACAAAACATTCTTCTACAGTAAAGACTTTGTGACAACATTTAACAACTGTGGTAGAAATTATACGTTAACACAACTTCTACCGTCTGAGAAGAAAAATACTGAGACGGTCTTGAGGTAAAGAGTTTATTTATTCAAAGTTTATTAAAAAAGGCTTTGTTCAAGAACGGGAGCAAAAAGAGAATGCTATGGCAGTGTGTAACAGAACAGGATGGAGGCACTCTAGTCTAGTTAGTACTGAGGGAATGGGTTTGCTGAGAACATTGCTAAGTAGTAGAAGTACCAATGGAAGGCAATCTCAAACAGTCAGGTCAACAGGATGCAGACACAGAAGTGATATTTATTATAAGCTCACATTATGCTTGGCCCTTGTACAGTAACAATTTTTGGCAAATGGTCCCCCCAGAGTAGGCAGCTGCACTTCAAGTGGTTAAGAGAAAGTTGAAATTCATATACACTGAAGAAGAGTAACAGATACAGAAACGTTGGTCTTAAATAATAAAAAAGGTTATTGCATCGTGACTATGAGCTGTGCCTGTGCGACCACTTTTCTTTGAAAACAGTTATTTCCTTTGGTGGTCAGCACCTTCTTATACTATTGGTGTGCGCTCCTGTTCCATTGTTTTCCTTAAAGAGAAATCTGGGCCTTATCAGCCATTGTATAGGTTTCGTTGATGACATGACCGAACTGGTTTTTAGCTCGAGCCAAGCTCACCTCCATTAGCTCATGCTCTTCCTTCAACCCAAGTAAGTCCTGGTTGGCTTTGGCAATCAAGGTGTCCATTATTTTATACATCGGCAGTAACTTCAGCAGCATCTGCGTGGGGCCTCTCCCAATGATGTCCTGCATCGTTTCAGTATGGCGTGCAAATTCAGCAATCAACTCCTGAGAGGTTGTACGGACTGACTGAATGACCTCCTGGTGAAGGAAGGTACATAGTTGTAGTCAGTCATCAGGTGATGCATTGCATACCGTAAAGTAACACATTACAGTATGCAAGAATGTTCTATTAGAGGGTGTTTCGGTGTAAGTAATGCTCAAGTAATATAACGTAACCATCTTACTACTGTGTTTGTTCCCTATAGCACCCACAGGGCCCCTTGATATCAAGTCATGTTGACCCCAGAATGGCTATTCGAGGGCCTGTCTACTTTGTGTTGGTTCTGTGCATGTCTTCAACCAGGTTAATCATTATTCTGTGCAATTATATTAATGTTTTCTCTGACTCTGGGAAACTTGTCAAGGTCTTCGCACACAGATAGCGTTGGGTCCTCCCTGCATTCTTCGTCCTCTCTCCTCATTCTCCCCCTCACCTCTCTCTCTGAACTGGGACAATATAATACTTGTGTCCTGCTGTCTCATGTTATGTTGCTTGAAGATTCTGCCACGAGCACATCTGTCAATTAACAAGCGCGTATTTATAAGTGTAATAATTATCACTTTGAATCATTTGAGACAGCTTTTGCAACACTTATTCCTCAACCGTTATAGTGTACAAATTACCGAGAAGGAATTGAAGCAAAGCTGTCTTTGTGGGTTTAAGTCACAGATATGTGCACACACTTGATGAAAGCTTCATGCGGCTCTCAGTCCGGTTGCAAGTAACATGATGAACAAAGAAACACACAGAGTTTTTTATCAGTACAGATAAAAAAGGGAGGGGGCTGGTTTCAGAGAGAGAGCCTGGACATCAAATATGAGTAACTGCCGACTCTCGGCGGCGAGCAGTGTCCGTGACCTTGGGGCCCAGAGGTGGAGGAACTGATACCACTAGGCACCCATAGAAAGTCTTCCTAACAGTTTTCCACTGTGTTCAGGAGGGCTGGTCTCCTGTTTGTTACCGTTTCTCTCTTATTATTTTATCTGTATGTTGTATAGGAAAATGACTGCAGAAAATAAAGCAAAGTTAAACTCAACGGACATGTTTTGGAGATCAGTCTGTACTGGCACACGTAATAACTTCCACCTGGCCGTCGGCAACCAGTAGTGCCATTAAGTATAGGACTTTAGGCACTACAGTAGCATCAGTCTAAAGTTTAAATAACGTCTAAATAGCTGTTGAATCGACTCTTAACTGATTTAACCCATTTAGGCCTGAGGCTGATTCTAAACACGCTTTCTAAAAAGTTTTCTGAAAAACTACAGACATTTTTTTAATACTGTACATACTGTAAAACACCAAAAGGGGTTCTACTGTAGTTGAAACAGAAAAATAAAGATTTTCTCACCCTTGCAGCTTCTGCATTTTCTATGGTCTGACACACCTCCACTGTGTCCTGCAATTAACAGTAAACAATAAACACAAGTGTAGAAGTTGAGGTTAGTGTGAATCAAGTGATATGCATTATGAAAATGACAACGATTCCTTTCCTTCCAACAGAATGACCGGAGCTAAACAACTAAAATCATCTCACATCAAACCCCTAGACGCTGAAGAACAAAAAAATACTTCAAGATGCAGTGAGCTTGTAGCAGGTCTGCAAGTTTGAGGTATTTTTTTACTATACTTTATACATCTACTCCACTACATCTCTTGAGTCAAATATTGTACTTTACTCCACTACTACAATTATTTGAAAACTTCAGGGAAGGGATGGAAAATTGCGAGAGGCAACAATCTGGCCATGCGAGACTATACGTGGCCAGGTGGTGGTACTATTGGTATCCGGAGAACTCGCCAGTTTACCAACTCGCCGCGATTTCGTTCATTTTAGTTTTTACTTCACCTTCATTTAAATTGCATTGAATTGAGAGAGAGAGGATAGTTGTTTAGAGTTAACACTAGAGAAAGTAGGAATGCCAAAGGTTTAAACACCAAAGTACCGAAACAATGTAATTAATTAGTAAACAATTCCTGAAATGGTAGGCCTACTTATCATTGGTATTCACATACTCATCTTTTTTATCATAATCTTCTAGCTGACCATTTAATTGCACAAAATAATTTGATCACTTTGGAAACTAACTATAACATCTGTGAGTTTGACACACTACACTGATGAGGACAGCATGTTAGCATAACGATGAAGAATGTTCGCCGTGGCGAAATTCTCCGGTATTCCTTGTATTTACCGTGCACCGCCATGCACCATTGGTCAGAGACAGCAGACCCAGCAGACTGAACAACAAGCCCAGGACTCTTGCAGCTCTGTCACCAGACATTGTTGTTCTGCAGCTGCTTAGAGGGAATACAGGACATTGAGTGATTAGAAAAGAATAAGTGATCACACACACACACACACACACACACACACACACACACACACACACACACACAGTTATGCACATATATGGAGATCCCTGACTGTGATCCATATTAAGCCCATATTTGGGAATGATAACCACTGTGGTTGCTGCAAAGGTCGCAGTTAACTATGGAATCATCACGGTGACCTGGGCACCTGGGGGCTTGCCTGGGGTGACCAGGGGGCTGATGTCGTGTGATGTCACGATGACCCGGGGGCTTGCCTGGGTTGAGTTGAGTGATGGGGAATTGTGAGTGTCGCGAGTCGTGACAGAGTGACGGGGATTGTGGGTTAGGTGTCAAAAACGCAAGATTCCATAGTTAACCTTCAGTCGCAATTATGGACCATATTTGTTCTATTTTACCTTTTTAATATTGGTACTTGTATTAGAGTCATGGGTATTTAACCTTGAGCAATAAATCATACGTAGCCATACTTCATAATAACACATTGCATGCTGGCATCCGGGACACTGGTTTTCCTGTCATTGTTTGCCAAACTACATAAAAAGACCACAGAGACTCCTGTTCTCCCGAATGTGTGGCACTGTTGATGGCTAATACAGATAAGCAACATTATGTTGTCCTTGCTCAGGACAAAAAAAACGTGTTGGGTATGGTGAAAAGTTGGACTCAACTGGCTTATGAAACAAAATGTGGAACGCCCTACCAAGTCATTAAGACATGCGAAATTGCGAATCCCTCGACTCCTTCAAAACCGCCCTCAAAGGGCACCTTATACGGACGGGTGCAATTCGAAACTGGCCCCCATAAAATCGGAATTCCCCACCCACCCCTTTTCCCCCCTCACTGTATGTATAGGCGTTTGTTTTCCTTTTTTACCTCCTCCATGATGATTTCCTGTTTTTGGTGAATACCGTATATCTGTACGTCTCTAAATATTATGATGGATTTAAAAGTGTAATGCTTTATGGTGTTGTCTAGCTCTGTTCCATAGCTCAGCCTCTAATGCGTTGGGCAGAATCGTAGAAGCAGTAGAAGGCTATGGATCAGAGCTAGGTGTTGTCCACAGTTAACAGTTTTGTATTGAGTTGTGCTTGAAATGTACTGTAATTCTGCTGTTAATAAATACTTCAATCAATCGAAACGGTCCAGCTACTGCTACGCAAGGCTTTTCAAAGCGCGTGCGCACAAACGCACACACGCACTTTTAATTTAATTGCACTAGCACATTATGCACATAGCTACATTTAAGACAAAATGAGAACATATAGTAGCATATTATGAGGCTTAGCATCCAAGCTAACACTGAAAATGCACAAATAAAATAATATATCAAAGAACATTTGCATATTACATTCAAAATAAACTTACAGGTTTAGACCTTCAAAATCCTCAAAATAAAAAGTAGTACGCTTGGAGACTGAAGCTTGAACTGTCTTTGTGCTCTCATACTATTTGTGTTTTGTCATGTGCTTATATATAAACACAGTTGAGCTGGGTACGGCAAGACAGGCGGACCATAAAGTACACAAAAAAGAAAAATACTGAATGCAATATAACATTTCACCACTAGATGTCATAGAAAATAAACACATTTAATCTCTTCTGATATTCTAGATCCCTTTTGTCTTTTGATCATCTGTTCATTGATCATTTCATTTACACAACAGTTAAAGATCTAATACGTACATTGTGTCCTGTAGGATACAGCTAAGGGGCCTCTCCTGACATCTTACATTTGCCAGTTACTGGTAACATGGTAACATATACATTCTCACATTATGGATGGGAGTATAGGAAAATGTGTATGTATGTCCCACGTACAGGTCAGAATCATGTCACACAGAGCAGAACATCGTCGTTTAACTTAATTAGGAATCATCATTTTTACTTTACAGGTCCTAACGTGGCATGAGTCAATAGGTTGCGTGATTACACAAGATACATTAAGAGGTCACAATGTTCATATTGATGTGCAGGTGGAGAGTTTGGTTAGACGAGTAGACGAGAGGCCCCTGTTGCCATCCTTCCTGTGTCTCTTCCTGCTCAGCGAGAAACTTCACTTCGGTGGAAATGGAAATTATATCACATACAGTATGCAGTTGCAGATGGTGCGATAAGCACCCCGACTGTGGTATGCACATTGAGGTGTGCAGTTCAACACCATTGTCCCAGCGAAACTTATAATACTAATAGATTGCATTTTTATAGCGCTTTATGGTGTGGCACACTGAGCACAATGTTTATAACATGACTGAGAGTGAGTGGCATATTGTTAGCACTGCACCTGCACGATTGAATGGAATGCTCCATGTGGGGTTTTTTTAAATGGGAAAACAGCCTACACACGACAATGTGGTTATAATGTTTAAGCATGGACACATAATACCATAATATACTCAGAGAAACTATGATCACACTATGTGTTGGAATATCCTTCTGTTGAGATATCTTTTGCTTATATACTCTACAATTATATTGTTGTCAAATCATATCCATTCATCTTAAAAAGTGCCAATTAGGTATGACATAGTGTGATGTGTGGTAATATAGTTTTGCTGATTATTATGAGTATATTATGTTATTGTGTGTCAGTTCGTTCAATCGATGCTAACATGATACCCAGACATGTTGTAGATACTGTGACAATGTATAATAGTTATCCTCTCACAGGGCACCTCTCAGGAAGTATTGAGAAACGAACATACATATAGCAACTCAAGTGTTCAATCGATGACTGTTAACCCGTTAGTTCCCATAATTCTAAAGGCTGTGTTGATTTGATTTTCCAAGAAAAAGCAGACGTCTCCCAGAAGGGGACGCACAGAAATGATGATTCAGTGGAAATTTTGCAAAACAGCCTACACATGACAATGTGGTTATAATGTTTAAGCATGGACACATAATACCATAATATACTCAGAATAGTCAGATAAACTATATGATCACACTATGCCACAAACAACTGGTTGCCACTTTCAAGATTACAGGATATAATTTGACAAAAATATAATTGAAAGGGATTATAAGCAAAGGATATCTCATCAACATCTTGATGAACTTGTAACCTTATGTTATGTGTACACCTAATGCGAGCTTCTTGCAAGGTTCTCACAAATAGCCTCATGTTTTTCCACTGTCTGTATCTACCTGTAGAAGCCATGTGTGTACACATCCGCCTGGGTGACGGCAGACTGATGGGCGAGCGTCTTATACTGGCCATATATGGAGCGTGTCGAGTGTAGGCTACAGGGTTTGATGAGGTAAGATCAACATATGGAATGTCAGAACATGTCAGCTCCATATATGGAGATCTAAGGGTGGCAGCGGGGGCAGTGTCTTGAGTGTACAGGGTTTGATGAGGGCCCAGGTAGGGCCGGGCCTTAATTTTATGGCCTGTTGAGAACTCTAGTTGTCACTGACTGCCAGGCACGGCTGCACTAATAATTTTGTGGCGGACCTGTCTTGAATGGACAGGTATCGGTCAAAAGGGATACATCGAAGAGGGACGGGTGGGGAGGTGTAGAATCGTTTGAAAAGAAGAATACCTCAGGATGCGTTGTATATTTACTCAGCAAGAATCTTTATTAGTTTCTAAGGAGTCACATTTGAGTTCAATAAAAGTAAACAGAGTTGGACAGCTTACTTCCATGAGATGACAATTCGAGTATGACTCCAGACCGTTGTTTGCATTGTCCTTATATAGCTCTGAATATAACGGGTGTGTGTGTGTGTGTGTGTGTGTGTGTGTGTGTGTGTGTGTGTGTGTGTGTGTGTGTGTGTGTGTGTGTGTGTGTGCGTGCATTGTATGCGTGTGTGTGTGCATGTGTGTGCATGTGTGTGTGTGTGTGTGTGTGTGTGTGTGTGTGTGTGTGTGTGTGTGTGTGTGTGTGTGTGTGTGTGTGTGTGACTGTGTGTGTGTGTACAATTAGTCCTACATACTGGCATCACTCTATTGTTAGTTGAGTTATAACAATGTGCATAGGATGTCACAGACAGTGTCCCATTGACAACTATATGGCCCTGCGCGTGGTGTTTCACCAGACACAAGTCACACGTCCCGAATACCAATGCACACAGTATACTCATGCATACGGCAACAATATATAAGCATCAAGTACAGGTATAATAATAATATCCTATAGAGGAACAACATATGGAATGTCAGAACAGGTCAGCTCCATATATGGAGATCTAAAGGTTTGTAGAGTTGCTGGCGGGTCCATATATTCAGATCTAGGTGATTATCGAGTCTTCTCCATGTATGGTTATCCAGGGTTAGATGAGGTCAGTGTAGTGATCTTCATATGGAGGAGTGATGTCATGAGGCGTGACCATATATGGAGGTGTGATGTCACGAGGTGTGACCATATGGTGTGACCGTGTGACTGATGGGTTTAGCAGGTTTTCATAGTATGATGATTAGAGCGCCCCTCACTTCACACGGGTGTGATTTTATTATTATAAGTCCGAATTTTTGTTATTTTGAAACAGCGAGGTATTGGGTATTTTCCATGTTATGTGAAGATTTGTAAACACAAACGACTCACACAGGCGGCTTAGGAGAACTAATACTAAATGTAATGTAAGTATCCAGTGATCCCTAAATTAATTCAGGTCGGAATCACTCATCACTGGCTGGGCACTGGGCACTATAAATAATTCACACCAATTTGAGTTATTATAATCGAAACCTGTGGAGGGCAGCATTGCACAGCCTGCCGGGCGGAGACTAACGAAGAAGAAGGAGGGACGACTAGTGTTTGTTGCTTTTTACAGTCTATGGTTTAATTGTTGTTATGTTGTGTTTGAAGCTTCAAGAAAAGTTGCATGCTATGTGATAAAAGAAAAGCAATCACAGTGTCTCTTGTCTTGGGAATTACGGTTCACATCGCTACAGAGACTGTAAGTAAGGAACTGAACTGACTATTCTTGCCGCCGATAAGACAGTGTGTAAGTGTGTATTTGTAGTACGTCGAAAATAGTGTACCCTCCCCCCTGTTGTAAATAAGTGTAATGCTTTATCATGGATCGTCCACAAAGTAACAGTTTTTGTATTGACTTGTGCTTTGAAATGTACCCATTCTGCACAGGCTACGAAAAACTTCATGAGCTCTGTTGGAGCTCATGTGAACTAAAACCCCGTGTATTATTCTATTCACAAACATTTTTGGGTTGATTGTTTGTTTACCTGTGATGAGGCATATGCTTGGTTTTAGTGAATACAAACACACCGTTATAGACTATAACGGTGTGTATATTGATGAAGTGCTGAATTAATGTGGTCTGGTTTACTTGTGAGGACCTCTGCTTGGATTCACGGTGAGTGGGGCACCGACGATCTGCAAGCTCGATCACAACGCGCTGCATGTGTACGAAACAATTTAAATAAATGTAAGACACTTTAGCATATTTAATATAACAGAAATGCAATTAATATACGTGTAAATGGCTCCATTGAATAGCAACAGCCAACATTGCTGTAATTTGCATCAGTTGAGTCCCAGTTTCAATGTATTGATTTATAAACATAAACAGTATTCAGAATGAGTCAATGAGTACATTTAATTCAAACAAAAGTACAACTCAATACAAAAACTGTGGACACTTGAAGCATTACATTTGTTTACAATAAGGCCCACCATTTTCAATTCATCAGAACATTTAGAGACTTACAATTATACACTTCTATAAAAATCAGGAATGATTGAATGTAATATGTCAGGTATATCAACTATCAAGTTAGTTTCAGCCTTTTAGTGGAATCTGATATTTCCTCTTGTAATGTGACCTGTAGCCCAATCCACACAGATGACCTCATTGGCAGGGGTTTCAAACTCATTTTGTTGCTGCAACAGTTTAAAGGAGTTGGTTTGGCCAAATTGGCACCAATCAGTGGTTGGTCTACAGATGTGTTTCCTGGGTCTGGCAAACCTAGAAAATGACCTGAACCCCATTTTAATGTTCCAGAGCAGAGCCACGGTGAGAGAGAATGTTTAAACACAAGTCTAATCTTCTGGGGTCCCTGGCACGAAGGGGACTGCCCATAACTCTGACCTTCCATTACTCCGACGACTACATGTGGGAAAACTTTGAGAACCACTGCTCTAAAAGTCCTGTATTCGCCATCTGTTTATTGCAGTGATCCGTTACTAACAACCTTTAAAAGTATTCAAAGAGCCTCTGGGCTCTAGAACTTTTATGGAAAATAATATTCCACTCAGGGTGAAGTTTAGAAGTTTTTATTGAGAAAGTTGAAGCCATAAAATAGTAAATACATTAAGCAACAGCATAGTTGACAGAAGTCCAGCACAGCCTTGACCTTCTGGCCAGCAGCTATCCAGCCAGTCTCGCCACTCCTCCATTTTGTTTGGATGGTCGGGAAATGAATGACATCGATGAGCTGTTGATGAAAAAGTGTGTGTGTGTGTGTGTTTAATCTATGTCCTCTATGCTGGTTGTTTGTGATCTTTAAGCAGAACAAAGATGTTTGGAGGCAGTGGAGTGACCAGGAGTCTGACTGGAGCTGCCAGAGTCTTGGGATTGATGTGTCTGCTGTGTCTAATTAGTCTGGACAACTGCATGGAAAGTAACTTTGAGTTTGGAGATGAGGTTACGATCACCGCCGCTCAGGTAAGTAATTAAGGTATTGCTGTATTTATGTGACTTCAGGGGTGGGAAACTTTGGTGATGGAGAGGAGAGGGCCACTATATTTCCACACTCCACTCCAGAGGGCCACGTTGCATCTTACTGTTTGAGCTTGTAGATCAGCTATTTTTGCTATAATTGATTTGATTTGATTGATCCTGAAAAAAATGTGGCAATTTGTTTTTTTGGAATCCTGAAAATGTAACTTTTTATTTCATTTCAAATTAATTTAGTTATAACTTTATGAACTAAATCCAAACACATTGGACATACAAAAGCGGGTCATGTTTGCAACAGCTGAAATCAATAATATATCAGTATTCTGGGCCACATTAAGTGAAGGTGGGGGCCGCATGTGGCCCCCGGGCCGCCAGTTGCGTACAGTCAAACACTTGACTGTACGAGGTCAGCACCTTGCGGTCTTGTTTACATTTAGGCCCTATGCAATCAATTCATAGACATGACAGGATTCAGGTGAGTCTCAATGTGGCTATACTTGAAAGTTGAAACCACCACATACCACGCTAGCCGCAACAAACTCTATAGATCCTATTTTTAATATCTGGAATCTAGAGTTGCAATAACAACCCTTGACTTCCGAAATGAAATACTTCCAAATGAAAAAGTCATATCTGATTGTATAAAACAACGTTTAACTCGCCAACATTGCAGCTGTACATACGGAAAGCTTGAATTATCGTCTTTTTTGTTTCATAAAAAAAGTCCACCTCTATGAGCTACTTTATATCAATGAATTCCATGCAAGTGATTACTTTTCTAAGTGTTGGAGTTTGTAAGCGCTCGTTTTCTATATCGCAATCTATATCGTGGTTTGATTGAAGTATTTATTAACAGATTGGAGAATTACAGTACATTTCAAGCACAACTCAATACAAAACTGTTAACTGTGGACGACACCTATAAAGCATTACACTTGAGTTGGTAGGCAGGACCATTTAGTGATTTTCAACAAGCTTCCAAAATCCAAACTCCAAATCAAAAACTTTGCAGATGGTAAAGACGATAATTCAAGCTTCCCGTACAGCTGCAATATTGGTGAGTAGAGCTCTTGTTCGTGGCCTATGCCCAAAGTTGGGCTATAGGCGTAAGTAAGTAAGTAAGTATAGCGATTATTCTACTGTCAGTCTCAGCCTGGTCAGATGTCATCCCCTGGCTATGGTGTGAGTGCAAGCAGACCCTCAAATGGAGCAAAATAATCCTTGTCCTTGCAGCAGATAGTAAGAATAAGAGAAAGTGACGCGCCAAGGACACAATTTGACAGCTACACGGTGAAGTGAGGTTCAAACAGTGACAATAATGTTTATTACATTTTCCGTGCATTATATACAAAACAGCATCTCGAGAGGTTCAACCCTCCCGCCCAGTGATCGTATGTCACATGGGTATTTCTGAGAATACATAAGATTGACAAAGTACAATTTCTGTGTGTGAGAGGGAGGATGACTGATTTAAGCAGTCACACCTGGCCTAGTCTAGTTTGACTCAGGCCAGGTGTGACTGTCAAACTGTCAAACTGTGGTTTGAAGTTCGTTAGGCCTCAGTGAGTTGGAGGGTGAGATGAAGGCCAAAAGGTGGGAGTTCCTGTCCCCTCTATGGCAGGCAGGACGCGCGGGCCCCCCTTCATTGGAACGGAACGGAGCAACCTGAAAAGATATTTTCTATGCACGTTGCCTGCGCTCTCATAAACAACACCTAATAAACCTGATACTAATAGATTCCGTCAAGATTAAGAAGGTGTAAGACATACAGGATACTGTGTTTGCGTAAACAGGCCTTAATAAGGTCAACATCAGCATATCTCAAGGTATCTCAAGAATTGGTGCAATACAGTAAAGTACAGTATGCATGCTATTGGTCACATAACCATGAGCTAACATTTAGCTGACATTGATCTTGACATCTATGCATGGTTATGCAAAATCATAACCGTGAGTTTAACATACCGGTAGTTTAATACAATCAGATTTTCTGTTTGGATTCATGGGTTTTTATTGGTATTGCAACTCTAGATTCCAGATATAAAAAATCACACCTTTGTGACTGTGAATTGAGGGGCGCTCTTATCATCGTACATCATCATAAACTAATCGTAAAATAGACGGGGTGCGCACGCTTTTCCGACACACCATAGGACCGACATGCAGAAACAACGATCGGATTAAGGTTGGCGAATATATGTTAAGGTTGGCGAACATGCGTTAAGGTTACTATGTCTATTTATGACGTAAAATTGTCCATTCATTGTCAATGGGAAATTAATGTTTGTATAGGACAAGGTTTGTTAACACACACCAAAAGCTGGATATAGGAGTGGCTAGCGCCCCTCAAAAATAGGATCTGTTGCTTGTGGCTAATACCAAGCATCATCTTAATGTGGACAACATCGTATGTCAAACTATTTCACCAGGCTTATACAAGCAACCGGTTTTTATTTCACCCAGAGAGTTCATAAAAGCACTATTTTCGAGGAGCCCCTCTGCCCCCTCCTATGCCCAGCTTTGTGTGTCTGTGTGTGTACCACATTTGAAATGATTTGATTGGCTGAGCATGGATTGTGATGTATGATGATATACGACAATAAGAGAGCCCTCACTTCACACGAGTGTGATTTTCTTTTCTCCAAATGAGTTCCCAAATTGAATGGGGATGTGACATGAATAACATTTTATTCTTTACTCTTACCGGTAATTGCAGTTGAAGGAGGCGCGTCGTATGATACAGGATGCAGACGATTCAAAGGTGAGAATCTCTACTTCTTAATTGTCAGCTACATTAAAATTACTTAAAGTCACTAAGCAATCACTGTATTTATGGAAAGGGTTGTCTGCACAACAATTATATTTCATATTAGAGGTAGTACAATTTAACCCATCCATAATAACTGACAGTGTTGTTGGGTGGGGTTACTTTCAAAATGTAAGATATGTTAACGTATTACTTTAATTTAAACTAAGTTTAAATTAAAATAGTTTCAGTACAAACAGCATTACTTCCTGTGTCAGTGTTATATTACTTGTGTTACTTACACAAACCACCCTCAAACAGAATATTACTACATAACATTATAGTTGTACGTTATAGTTGTTATACAATGCCATACCCGCTAAAACCGACTACAAATATGAACTTTCCCCTGTCAGGAGAGCAAGAAATTAATGGGTCAAACCTCTGTGGAGATGTACGCTGAGTGGGATCGGCATGCTGACGCGTTGCAGGACATCATTGCGAGAGGCGCCCCCGAGATGAGGAAGCTGCAGCCCATATTTCAACTCATGGACAACGTGAACATCGAAGTCAGACAGAACTTGCTCTCGATGATTGATGAGGATGAGAAAATGGCTATGAAATTGGATAAAGCCAAAGAGTTTGTGGCTTACTTAGAAAAGCGGCAGAAGCCTACAAAAAACGAGTTGTGACAAATCACAGGCCAGTCCCTATTCTTAAAACTGTCTTTTAACACTTAAACCCTATTTAGCTTGTAGATCTGATATTTAACTGTTTATTGTCGTCAAACCAACCTCGATCTGTTAAATAAGTGTTACCTTTCTGTTTATGGTATGTCTTGCAGTTCAGCATATTGTGCACATGTCAAAATATACAGTATTAATGCCTGTTATATTGTCTCCAGTCTCACCCTGTCCATGCGTCTGTCTGAACAGCTAATCTCTGGCACCGTTGGCTTAATCGCAGACAAACTGCACACACACTCCCTGGAAGGGCCTGTTATAGCGCCACCAGGAGGTCAATCTTTGCTAAACAATTTCTTTGTCTTTTCATTAAAGGAGTAATTCACCCCAAAATAACTTGTTTTCTGTCAATTAAACACCCAATGAGGCCTTTGTTTTTGTCACATTCCTACCCCAGTGCTCTACCCCAGGGTAGAGTGGCTGGATGGAAACCGCAATGTTGCCAGTTCGAACCTGGGCTCCCTCAGAGTTAGTGCTGAAGTGTCCTTGAGCAAGACATTGAACACCTAATTGCTCCTGATGTGCTGGTTGGAGTCTTGCATGGTTTCCGCCATCGATGTATGAATGTGTGGGTGAATGAGTGAATGTAATGCACAATCTATCTAAAGCACCTTGGATAAAGGCGCTATATAAATGCACCATTTACCAGTCATTTGATGTCCGGTGGAAAGATGCTAATGTCTCCCATATAAGACCGCCGGTCATCGAATTATTGGCTTAGGAATGTGACAAACAAAAATATCTGTTATGTGACTTCTCCAGGTGTGTGGACTTTCTGTCAAGCATCTACAGAGGTAGATGATGGCATCATCAGACTGGCTTAAAGTCATTTTCTTCCACTTCTGCAGGGACTTCAACACTATCGAGCCTACTCCAAAGCTTGTGGATTAAGGCAACCCTATGCAACGTGTGTGTGTGTGTGTGTGTGTCTGTGTCTGTGTCTGTGTCTGTTCAAGCACTGGTGCATCCCCTCCCTCACCCAGCTAGTACTCCTCCAGTTACTTGCATCAAGTCCCTTTAAAATGACTCACTCATGCTCTCTGTTCAGGTCACACAACACCGCCCATTGCCCAAGCAGCAGGCACCACCAGCAATCTCTGTTATTGTATATTCACATTTTTCTTTGTTGATTGTTTAGTTTAAGGTGTTTAAATAAACAAGGGGTGGATTGATTGGAGAATATAATATCCTCTACATGTTCATATACAATCCCCTGTATTTTTCATTTTAACATGTTGCTCTCAATGTTCTTAAACTCCATATATGGTGTCGGACCCAATGCCAACTGCAAATGGGTCTCCAGGGAGCCCCTCGTCAAGATGGCACTGTCAGGAACCTTTTGGGGAGGCACAGTGTGTGCAACGCAGGCCCGGAGCCAGGATGAAATGACTATGACTGAGGGGTCAATTGAGATTTTTGAGGGGGCAGAAAAAAAAACCATTGCGTTGTTAAATCAAGCAGGCAGTATCAGTTGTATGTGCAAGATTAGAATGATAGCGCTGCCTCGCCAGGGGGTCCCTGGGCTGAGGGCTCCAGATTTTGTTTTTGCGATGAAAATGCTTCAATCTGGTGCACTTTGAAATTAAGAGGCTAGATCTATAAAGAACTACACACAATATTAGATTATTATCATCTTTACTGTGCTATTATTGCCATTTGCCAACATCAGCAGTAGGCTACAAAACAAAACATTGGATAGGGCAGGGGTGGGAAACTTTGATGAAGAGGGCCACTATATTTCAAACTCACTCCAGAGGGCCACAATGCATAGTCAAGGTAGCTGATCTACAAGCTCAAAACGTGTCCCAGACCAGTGGAATGCATGTACTTCCTATTCTTCCCAGATGTAATAATCCTCACGTGGCACACACTCCCCTGCCTTCTCCAGGGTCGTGACTTTTGCTACATCTATCAATGAGCCAGTCAACAATGAGTCGGACCAATTAAAGACAAGTATGCCTCCCACTTCGATGGTTTATTGCCCAGGTGTTGCCAGTATCTCAGAACTTGTCATGTTAGGACCCACCCTCTTTGCTGATTTTGTGCCTTCAACTCAATGAATGTGCATTTTTTTCATGTTGTCCCAACCACTCCTTGAGAGATGTTGTGGACTCTTCATCATTTGTATAGGACTACTATACATCTTAATTCTGGAATAAATTTGCCATCAGACCAGACTTTTTCTCCAGTGCTTTTTAATTTCTCATCTTGTGCTTAAAAATCTCCGATCAGAATCTGTTTTGTTTTAGTTACAAATTAATAATTCAATAACATAATCACGTTCACTCAGATAAACACAGACATTTCATAATTAATTCTAACAAGTTAATTGACATATTCTTGCCAGGTGGGTAGCTCTGGTGTATGTGCCTGGAACCTATAGCTAGAAGGAGTTCTCCTCGTAGGTCCACCTTCGCCAGCCCAGAGAGAGAAGGCAGCAGGATCATGGCCGAAAACAGGGGATACACCGGGCATTACCAAATTGACGGACTGAATATAGGAAAAGGTATGTTACTTTAATCTATTAACGCTAATACACTTTAATTAGAATATCCGACAGATTCTTTGGGTGCAGAATATGACGTTCTCGTTGCACTCTATAGTTTGTTTGTTCGGGTTCATACTTTGTTTACTCTGATCTCACACGTGGTAACCAAAACACGATCACCCCTGCCGACCTGCACGCTGAGGCGGTTCTTGTATAGTTGTATTGCATTTGTTTTACAGAAGAGTGAGGTTACGATTATGTTATGGGCATATAGTTTTACTGTGGTACATTTGAATAGGGTTAGGGTTTGGCACCGTTTTACTGAGATTAAGGTTAGCTAAGATTAAGGTAGCCTTGAGACTAGCCCCGCAAGCAGAACCCGAATGTAGTAAAGTGTCTGACACTTTTATGACTTTACTGCATTGGGTCCTGCTTCAAGTGGGGCTGTCGCCAGTTACGCACAAACAAATACAATGTAACACGCCATGAGACGGACTTCTGCGCGCTTTGACCATGGTTATTCATGTATTGACTTACGAATGTGCGAACTATAAGTACCTTACATACCATACCGACACATCTCCTGTGTCGCGGAAGCCGTTAAGTATTTTTAATCCATGATTGATTAAAAATGTCGCTTCTTCCTACCTTGTTTATTGACACCTCATTGTACCGCCTATCTGGCTAGCTAGTGGTGCTACAGCTATGACGGAGCAGATCAAAGGCAGGGACATAGCCCGCAAAGCCAACCGCACATCGGGAGGCGGTAAATAAACAAGAAGAAATCAAAGCGACATTTTTAATCAAACATGGATTAAAAATACTTAACGGCTTCCGCGACACAGGAGATTTTATCAGAGGTATGTAAGGTACTTATAGTTCGCACATCCGTAAACAAACACAATAAAAAGCGTCCTAATTCCGCGCCGATGGACTAAACGATGAGTGTGTGTATATCCGCGTCCCAACAATCGCATTGAAAAATCTTAGCTTGACCAGGAACCCTACGGGTCAGCCCGGTTCGGTTCGGATTGGGCTGACCCAGGGGGTTCCGAGAGGGGCTACCTTGAGACATGACTGTCATCAGCGTCCTACGGTTATACTAGCCCCTCTCGGAACCCTACATAAAGCTTTTATGAAATTTGATTGTCGCTTTATAAGTAATCAAAGTGTCAGAAACTTTACTACATTTGGGTTCTGCTTGTGGGGCTACGGTTATACGTACATACAAGTGGCTATGGCCAAACTAGGGGGTCTAGTTTGACACGTCACATGCTATTTAAAGCATAATGAAATTTAGAACATTTTGCCATAATTATATTGGCTGTTGATGGTACAACTTTCAGAAGCTGTCAAAAAGTCCCCTAGGGTGGTTGAATATAAACCAATGTGGGATATGTTAGTAGACACCTTTACAAAAACATTGGTGAAGAAAATTCTTGGTAAATGTATTCCCAGATTATACAGATTATACAGATTATACTGATGATATTCCCTGACTATAGGGTGCATCTCACTAGCCAACACACAAGAAGAGGTGATGAACTGAAACCAGCGTTCCCCAAAACAAGTTTGGAGATCTGTTTGGAATTGATTACATGAAACAGTCACCCAGTCCCAATGTTTGTAAACAAATAATTGGTCTATAAGTCATTTTGGGTAATAAGTAATTTTCTCTTTCTCTCTCTGTGTGTGTTCTTAGACATGGAAGCCTACCCAGTAACATCCCCAACGGCTCCTGCCTACTCGGTAACATCCGCTGCAGACATTACAGCCAACCCAATGACAGCTGTAGTTACAGACTCTGTCGTTACAGTTCAGCCAGGCATGTATCGATCCCCTGCAGACGGCTTAAAGACCGAGACTTGGAGTAGCAGCCTCTTCAGCTGCTCTGAGGACCTGAATATCTGTAAGTGTCTTTCCCTGAAAAGCATGTGTATGGAGTGAACTTGGTGCCAATGATGCGACCTATCATATTTTCATTATTTGTCTGTGTCCCCCTAACAGGCTGCCTTGGTTTCTGGTGCCCATTGTGTTTGGCTTGTCAGACTACCTCAGATTTGGGAGAAGGTCTGTGCATACCTATGGTGGACTGTGCCTGTTTCCCGCTGGCATTTTTAGCGAGCCCACCGCTAGCGGTTGTCAGGTGCGCAGTTTCTGCCGCCGCTCTTGCCACGAGGACTGCTTTGAGAGAGCGGTACAACATACAGGTAAATATCACACAGTTAAAGGTCATAGCAGTCATTTAGCTCATATGCCACCAAAATGTGGAACGCCCTACCAACAGCCATTAAGACATGGGAAATCCCTTGACTCCTTCAAAACTGCTCTCAATTCGCAATTCGAAACTGGCTCCCGTAAAATCAGAATACCTTTTTACCTCTATGATGATTTCCTGTTTTTGGCTACTGTATATAGAAGTGTATATTTGTACGTCTATAAATGTTTATGATGAATTGAAAATGGTGGACCCTATTGTACACAAGTGTAGTGCTTTATGGTGTCATCCACAGTTAACAGTTTTGTATTGAGTTGTGCTTGAAATGTACTGTAATTCTCCAAACTGTTGATAAATACTGCAAGCACTTCAGAGCCTGAGAAACCTGGGCAACCAAATGCAGTTTGAAGTGAATTGTCCTTTAAATACCTTCTTAAAACACACAACAGACTCTTTCAGACTGGCTTTTATCAGGAGTTTACCCCTAAAGTTTTCTCCTCTTTCTTCATAGTTTTACTAAATTTACCGTGAGATGTAAATCATAGACTTTGCACACTGTGAAAAAATGTGAGAAGCTCCTCATGAAATATGGACATGCAATATAATAATCGCTGTTTTGTTCAAGATGTACTGTACATATGTTCTTTAAAAAATTACTTCTAAATCATAACCTAAGTTTTCAGATAATCTTCTATTTTTGAGGGTACAGCTTTTGTCCCCACATGTCTCAATATTTGCCATTGACAATGAAAGGAGAAATAGGGTCAAATGTCCACCGCCCCGCCAAAATGTCAAGCCCTGCCAAAACACATTTTAATCTACTAAATCAACTGTATATTTAGTCAACTAAAACTAGACTGACACTAAAACATTCCAGGTGACTAAAATATGACTAAAACGAACTAAACTATTCAAGAGACTTGACTAAAACTGAAATCCAAATTAGCTGTCAAAATCAACATGCTGTTTCTCTGACTCTGCCCTCTGCTGTCAGGGTTCAATGTGCGATGACTGCGCCATTGTCACGTTCTGCACACCTTGTGCCTGGTGTCAGATGGCCCGGGAGTTGAAGCAGCGCAGAAGGCCCTTGTATACCACTCACACAACCACAATGTACAACATGCTGGCCCAGGAGCAAACCACTGTCTATAAGCAGTTTGATTGATCACCTTTTAATTATTAGAGCTGTAATGTTATTGAAACGTCTAAGAAAAATGTGTGTCCAACCGTCCCCCTTAAAACTCTTAATTTCCAGCCGTTCAGCTGTATTTTGGAGTTATATATTTGGCTTGTAATTATTTATTTTTATAGGCCTACATTTTGTTTTGCTGTGGTGATTTTGTATTTGATTGTGGTGATTGTTTTGCAACTGATCGGATGGAAAATAAGAGTTTTCATAGGCCTATATACATGCATAAAACTTTTATTTGTGGTGTATTTTGTATTTTTGTATAATTCAAAGTTTTCACTGTATTGTTCAGTTACGTTGTATGATTCCTGCATAGGGGGAAATCATGCACAGCAGAGAAGGCAGTCATTCAGTTGTAAGCTCTCAGAGGTTGGTTTTGTTCACTTGCAAGTGTAAATTAAATACCAAGAAAGATACTCTTGTTTGCGAGCCTTTATTACATGCAGAATTACAGGTTTTGCCATCACATACAGTATCACACATTTCTGTTGATTCAGCAGGGAATTGTGTTCTATGACTGTCACTGGGCAAGTGCGACCCCTACAGGTTGGTTGGGGTTCCAAGGACCACTTGGAATTGTTATCAACCAATGAAATACTATAGTATGTCGTTTTTCATGGTTTTTACGATAATTAAATGATGAAAAACGACATACTATAACTATAGTATGTCATAGTCATATTACAGTTTATATTTTCATTTATTTATACAGTCCTTTATACATGGACAGTGCACATTGATAAAAACATCTGTAAAAGTGACAAAAGTGGCATATTGTTACTGTATTTGTGTGGGTTATTGTTGGTTTGGTGAAAGAGCACGCCGGTGTGAGGCAAAACCACGATAAGTGACAGAAGGTTAATGAGATATATATTCGATTGCCTTGAAAGACTTGGCTGGCTAAAATATCTAATCGGGATCTCTTTGGATTGTAAAATCGAACCATTTTGAGGCAGCTTTCTGCACAGCTGATCTCAAGCTGATTTTCAATTAATTTAATAAATGCATTGGATATAATTGTCCATGTATTAAAAAACAATCTGCAATAAAGCAATTTTATAAATTGGTCACCTGAAGTAGAATATAATTGATATAATTTCTGAACAAACCCAATTGTATTTTGCATTCAAAACACACCCTTGGGCAAGACTAATTCTAAGTATATTTAAGAATGCAGTGAGGCATTCTACCAATTCGTAATGTTTTTATTGAGATATATTTAGACTCCTCGCTTCACGGACTGCATCTTGATAAAGTAAACAAAAGTACAAATGGCTATGAATAACAACATAATTCCACATCTACAAATGGACAGGATGGCGAAGGTTTGTATCTGCGGTGACGTGTCAATGTCCACTTTGCTTCCATTGCCAAACAGTATCTCCCCACACGAGGCCACAGCGCAGTAGTACATCCCAGCATCGGTCCAGTTCAGTATCTTCCTCTGCAGATGGTAGACGCAGCTCGTTTCAGAGGTCTTGGTCTTGCCACGTTGATCCTCAACATCCGTGTGGATGATGACAGGGTGAGGACCTTGCCTTAACCAGTAGACACTGACACGTCCTTCATCACAGGTCTGAGTGAGTACTGTACAGTTCAGAGTCACAGATTCTCCAGGTTGGACCAACTCCACTAATGGCAGCTGGACGATCATTTTACTGGGGCTTGACTCTAAACCACACGAGATGAATTGGTCAGAGATGTGTATATAAATATATATATATAATCTATATATACCAGATCTAAAACCACAAATGTGTCATAAAGAATAATAATCTCAATCTAATCAATTGAGTTGATGATAAAAAATCCTATTCAAATTATTTTCGCACCAATTTGTTGATTTATAATAAGCTATTATGATCATTTCTGAGAAAATAATCTATAGTTGCAGACCTATAGCCTACGCCCTACTGTATAGGCTACCACTTCAAGAGCCTTGCACAAAGTTCCACAAACCACCGTTGACAAATGTGAATCCCTAGACTCCTAAACAGCTCTCAAAGAGCACTTACAGGTGGCTGCAATTCAAAAAGTTAACGTCCTGTCCCCCCCCCCCCTATTTTCTTATATTTATTTCATTTAAAATTTATTTTATTTATTTTGTTGCATAGAAGTATATATTTGGATGTCTTTAAATGTTCTGATGAATTGAAAATGGAGGACCCTGATGTAATCAAGTCTTTTTCTGATTTTGTCCTAGTAGTTTTTGTATTGACCTGTATGCACAAATAAGAAGAACACATTACCTTTGACACTGACAAAGACTCCCTCTCCAAACTCCACTACATTGGAGTGGGCGCTGCCACAGTAATAGGTAGCCGAATCCGAGGGCTCAATGTCAGTGATGTGTAGATGATTGATGCCTGCTTCGTACTGCACCAAGAATCGGGAGTTCTTCACGTGGCGGTTCGGTGTGTCACCGTACTTGTAGATGGTTGAAAGGAGCAGAGGCCGGCCTCCCAATGGCTGCTGGTACCAGGAGAAATGCATCGCCACATTACTGTCATAGAAGCAACGTAAAGTGACATTGGCCCCGACGCTGGCACTCATCACACCGCTGTCCTGTTTCATCGTTGAAGACCGGTTCATGCCTGAAACATGAGCTGAACAAAAGAGGTACCACCATTTAATATACATTTGAAGCTTCACTTATACTTTGGCGATCACCTTTTACATTGAAATTAGACTTACATATTCCACAGAGAACAACCATCATATACAGCGTCATCATATGAGTAGCGTAACTAAGACAGTATACGTGGCCTACAGTAATAACTGGGACTCGGGAGCTAATGTCAGATGTTGCGCTCCACCTCAGCAACCTATCTTCCCAGAAGTCTAGTGCGTTGTAAAGGGGTAGACACCCTTAATTGTTGCTTGGCTGATAACAGTGAGCCACAATGACCTACCTAATGTTTTTGTAATTCTCAGGAAATACAATGTCTTGAGTGGAAAGTGCTTACATTTGCAAAACGCACCTAAAATGTGGTTTCATGTGATTGGCTGTTTGAAGTGTTGACACTTCAATTTAACTTCCGCATTGGCGTCTATGTCAAATGAACGAACAAATACGAATGTGAGCTTGTGTTGTGTAGAGGATATTTTCTGTGAAGAGATTTGGTGTAGAGGGAAAAACATTAGGGAGGCTATTATAGTCCCTGAGGGACTCAAACACATAACCATAGGTCTGAAACTTACATCTTTGCCTCCCAAGGTCAATGTGAATTCTACAAACTTAAATTGTCAAATGTGGGACCATTTTGCTCAAATGTGCCATTCCAGTCAAGTAATTCAGCATTGTGTGTTTGACTTGACATAACTTTCACATTCATCTTAACTTTCTCTTTTATTTCACGAGGCACTTCAGGCTTTCATGGCTGGACGCGCACTTTGTGACTTCATGGACATAGTACGTATACATAGTACATGACCACAATGGAAACGAGTTCCCCAGACATATTTTTGTATATGTTGTGCTGCATTTCTGACTAATAGTAAGCAATCAATCAATCAATCAATCAGTGGGGGCAGTGGTGGCCTAAGGGTTAGAGAAGCGCCGTTGTTGCCGAAAGGTTGCCAGTTCGATTCCCTGGACGGGCAGGAAAAATCTGGGTGGGGAAGTGATTGTCATCACTCACCCAACACAGCTGAAGTGCCCTTGAGCAAGGCACTGAACCCCCAACTGCTGCCCCTGGAGCTGCTTAGTGGCCAACAGTATAAGACTGTGGTTGTACTGCATCAGCTCCCAGGTTTTAATGTGTGTGTGTGTGTGTGTGTGTGTGTGTGTGTGTGTGTGTGTGTGTGTGTGTGTGTGTGTGTGTGTGTGTGTGTGTGTGTGTGTGTGTGTGTGTGTGTGTGTGTGTGTGTGTGTGTGCGCACGCGTGTCTTCACGCTGTGTGTTTCTATGTGCAGGGCGTTGCTGAAAATGAGCACCTGTGCTCAGCTACTTCCCTGGGTAAATAATGGACACAAAAGTGTCATGAAATGTGATTGTTCTACTGTTGAGGGGAAAGACATGTGCATATTATAGTTGTTATGATTCATGGCCTCAGCTGTCTGACTCAGTGACAAAACATTTATCTGTTTTTGTCATTTCGTCATTTTTTTTAAATCGTCAAAAATGATGAAAAATGGCGCGCTATAGTATGCCGTACGATATGGGCTATAGCCCATGGTCCAAAATGATGAGAAACGAGGCTAACTTTTTTTTTCAAAATTTCAAAAAACATGGGCTATAACCCATCGTTTTTGTCATTTCGTCATTTTTTTCAAATCTTCAAAAATGATGAAAAACTGCGCGCTATAGTATGCCGTACGATATGGGCTATAGCCCATGGTCCAAAATGATGAGAAACGAGGCTAACTTTTTTTTTCAAAATTTCAAAAAACATGGGCTATAACCCATCGTTTTTGTCATTTTGTCATTTTTTTCAAATCGTCAAAAATGATGAAAAACGGCGTGCCATAGTATGCCGTACGATATGGGCTATAGCCCACGGTCCAAAATGATGAGAAACGAGGCTAACTTTTCTTTTCAAAATTTCAAAAAACATGGGCTATAACCCATCGTTTTTGTCATTTCGTCATTTTTTTTAAATCGTCAAAAATGATGAAAAACGGCGCGCTATAGTATGCCGTACGATATGGGCTATAGCCCATGGTCCAAAATGATGAGAAACGAGGCTAACTTTTTTTTTCAAAATTTTGAAAAACATGGGCTATAACCCATCGTTTTTGTCATTTCGTCATTTTTTTCAAATCCTCAAAAATGATGAAAAACGGCGCGCTATAGTATGCCGTACGATATGGGCTATAGCCCACGGTCCAAAATGATGAGAAACGAGGCTAACTTTTTTTTTCAAAATTTCAAAAAACATGGGCTATAACCCATCGTTTTTGTCATTTCGTCATTTTTTTCAAATCGTCAAAAATGATGAAAAACGGCGCGCTATAGTATGCCGTACGATATGGGCTATAGCCCACGGTCCAAAATGATGAGAAACGAGGCTAACTTTTTTTTTCAAAATTTCAAAAAACATGGGCTATAACCCATCGTTTTTGTCATTTTTTCATTTTTTTCAAATCCTTAAAAATGATGAAAAACGGCGTGCCATAGTATGCCGTACGATATGGGCTATAGCCCACGGTCCAAAATGATGAGAAACGAGGCTAACTTTTTTTTTCAAAATTTCAAAAAACATGGGCTATAACCCATCGTTTTTGTCATTTCGTCATTTTTTTTAAATCGTCAAAAATGATGAAAAACGGCGCGCTATAGTATGCCGTACGATATGGGCTATAGCCCATGGTCCAAAATGATGAGAAACGAGGCTAACTTTTTTTTCCAAAATTTCAAAAAACATGGGCTATAACCCATCGTTTTTGTCATTTCGTCATTTTTTTCAAATCTTCAAAAATGATGAAAAACTGCACGCTATAGTATGCCGTACGATATGGGCTATAGCCCATGGTCCAAAATGATGAGAAACGAGGCTAACTTTTTTTTCCAAAATTTCAAAAAACATGGGCTATAACCCATCGTTTTTGTCATTTCGTCATTTTTTTCAAATCCTCAAAAATGATGAAAAACGGATCGCTATAGTATGCCGTACGATATGGGCTATAGCCCACGGTCCAAAATGATGAGAAACGAGGCTAACTTTTTTTTTCAAAATTTCAAAAAACATGGGCTATAACCCATCTTTTTTGTCATTTCGTCATTTTTTTCAAATCTTCAAAAATGATGAAAAACGGCGCGCTATAGTATGCCGTACGATATGGGCTATAGCCCACGGTCCAAAATGATGAGAAACGAGGCTAACTTTTTTTTTCAAAATTTCAAAAAACATGGGCTATAACCCATCGTTTTAGTCATTTTTTCATTTTTTTCAAATCCTTAAAAATGATGAAAAACGGCGTGCCATAGTATGCCGTACGATATGGGCTATAGCCCACGGTCCAAAATGATGAGAAACGAGGCTAACTTTTTTTTTTTTTTTTCAAAAAACATGGGCTATAACCCATCGTTTTTGTCATTTCGTCATTTTTTTCAAATCCTCAAAAATGATGAAAAACGGCGCGCTATAGTATGCCGTACGATATGGGCTATAGCCCACGGTCCAAAATGATGAGAAACGAGGCTAACTTTTTTTTTCAAAATTTCAAAAAACATGGGCTATAACCCATCGTTTTTGTCATTTTGTCATTTTTTTCAAATCGTCAAAAATGATGAAAAACGGCGCGCTATAGTATGCCGTACGATATGGGCTATAGCCCACGGTCCAAAATGATGAGAAACGAGGCTAACTTTTTTTTTCAAAATTTCAAAAAACATGGGCTATAACCCATCGTTTTTGTCATTTTTTCATTTTTTTCAAATCCTTAAAAATGATGAAAAACGGCGTGCCATAGTATGCCGTACGATATGGGCTATAGCCCACGGTCCAAAATGATGAGAAACGAGGCTAACTTTTTTTTCCAAAATTTCAAAAAACATGGGCTATAAGTAGCATATAACCATGACATGAATGTCCACTACTGTATCAGAGGGACTGACTGTATGTGCAATATGATATGAGATACGCTTGTTCCTGCTCATTCTGTTCTTTCCATGGTTTCCATAATCTACTAGGGACGTCGTAGATCCACTGTTCTTTACTGTATATATTTCTCTGTTGGTGTAATAAACTTTAGAATGTATGTGTAATACATCACTGTGTTGGCATATGTTCCTCACCCACCACCCCAAGGTTAGATGGAGACTTCTAGAGGTCGCCCCAAAAAGATCACAATAGTTACCGATACATACAAACCTGTTCTGTGATAAGAATATGAAATTAGTCATCACTGTGATTGTTTATAGATTTGTGACATTTTGCAGCCGATATGTTTATGAGTATGTACAGTATCCACAAAGTAGCTTGACGAGCCTCATTGACGTCCATTATCAAATGAAAGAATCAAAGTCGACTATTACAAAACATATTAAACATACTGTATGAGGGGATGGCAAGGTTTGTGACCGCCCCCCCTCCCACTACACACACACACACACACACACACACACACACACACCGTGAAGGTTGCATGGAGTGTGTGCGAAAGGACAGTTTGAAATAGATTTGAAAAATCCCCAACTCTGCCCCTGGTGTGGGTGTTTACAGTTTGACTCATCCCCTCGACCCTCCTTCAGGAAGCTTACACTGTAACACTGCTGAGACAAAGCGTTGGTGACATGCTTTTGTGACTTTGACACAGACCCTAGACCTCCTTATAAGGAAACACAAGTTAGCATAGCACTTCCTGTAGGAAGCAGTTCAGTGTTGTGTGAAGCCCTACACACACCGTCTGCGAACGCCGCGCGCAGCACCGCGGCACAGTATTTCCGCACGTCATAGCCGTTTGAACCCACAATCTCCAGATCATGCAGCCAGTGTGCTAAGTCACTGATCTACTTGTTATCTGCTGTTCCCTTTGAGTAACAACATTGATACAAAAATAAAATGCAAAAAATAAGATAACAGGAGATTTGTCTATTGTTTCTTTTGCTGTTGTTTATCTCAAGACGTTCAAATGTTTGAACCACAATGGAAACAAGTCTTCTGTCATTATCTATTCGGCCTTTTGAGAACAACATGCGCAGTGGTTCACTGGGTACAGAGCCTGCCTGGGAATCAGGAGTTTGCAAGTTCAAGTCCTTGCTCTGACATATTGTCCCAAATTCATGAAAATACGACATACTATAGTATGCCGTCCGAAACCATGGACTATAGTATGTTGTCTTTTCATAATTTTCATCTTTATTTCAAATCCTCCAAAAAGAACGACCGGAACCAAATATGAGACATTTATAACTTTGGTCTGTAACTTGAGAGAGTGTACAAATGGAACCAACACTCTCAGAGTAAAATCAACATTGATTTTTTAAATTGGGCGTCCCAGAGATATAAATGGCATTCAATGGGGGTCCATAGACTAATGCATGTTAACTGGTGGGTCCTTGAAATTAATCGGGTTGAGAATCACTGCTACAGCCGTAATAATATTCTCTGATGGGGTTAGGGTTAGGTTCAGGTTCCACGGGCTAATAAAGTGTAAATTTGGGGGTCCTTGACAAGAAAAGGTTTGGGAACCACTGTTGTAGAGGGACTATAGAATAGATAGATGTTGATAGTATTAAGTTAGTTACTTTGACATTTGAAATTTTGAAAAAAAAGTTATCCTCGTTTCTCATCATTTTGGACCATGGGCTATAGCCCATATCGTACGGCATACTATAGCACGCCGTTTTTCATCATTTTTGAGGATTTGAAAAAAATGAAAAAATGAAAAAAACGATGGGTTATAGCCCATGTTTTTTGAAATTTTGAAACAGCCAAAAGTGTCAAATAATGGTTAGAAGCTGTTTTTCAACAACCAAAAGTGTCAAATAATGGTTAGAGAAAATAGAGAAAAATCTAAGCAAATACAGGTAATTCGAAAATGTTATTTTTGTACTTTTGTGTTTCTCTTCTTTATATATTACTTTACTGTTGAAATGTAAAATTTACATTTCAACGAAAGGACCTGTAAATGACAACACAAAAACTAAGGCACTGGTGTCGTACTTCTGGTTTACCGGAACGGGGTGCAACTCCCTGCAGTGCCCTGCTCAATTTGTTGTATTTACATGGTTCATTGGTCCATGGTCTCAGAGGTCATCGCTATAGTCTTCATCATTGTTGAGGAATTTAAAAAAGGTGAAAATCGTGGAAAAGCGAAAGGCCCATGGTCCAAAATGATGAAAAATGAGGATTAAAAAAAAAAGAAAAAAAAGATGGGCTATAACCCATCGTTTTTTATTATTATTCTTTTTTTTCCCAAATACTCAAAAATGATGTTAAACGGCGTGCTATAGTATGCCGTACGATATGGGCTATAGCCCATGGTCCAAAATGATGAGAAACGAGGATAACCTTTTTTTTTAATCCTCAAAAATGATGTTAAACGGCGTGCTATAGTATGCCGTACGATATGGGCTATAGCCCATGGTCCAAAATGACCAACTTTCAACTAGTAATGCTAGTTATTGAGCTTCATTTACTGCTATTCTAGCAGTGGCTCACAGCCTCAGCCTGACTACCTCAAAACTCTAATTGTCGTAGTGGTTAAGATGTTGGCTTTCCACGTGGGAGACCAGGGTTCGATTCCCGGCTGTTGCACTATCATACAAAAGAAGACCTCAACAGCGCTAAGAAACATCTGATTAATATGATGCTATGTTATTTAAACTTTACTAACTGAAGGCTAACGAACAAAAGATCACTTCAAAATTACCAGGAGACTTTGCCTGAGAGTGTCTGACTGATGGTGCAGTGGTCTAATCATCAGGCTTTCAGTACAGACATTCCATGTTGGCCGGTTCAAGTCCCATGTCATGACATCAAGGTGCTGGAGGACCATCGGGAGTTCCTCCTACAACTCAATGCTGCAGTAATTTGAACTTTTCAAGGCTTGAATATAAAATAAAAACTCAAAAGCACCAGGAGACATCTGCTGAATGCCCCAAGGTGCCTTGGCTCAATGGTGTGGAGCGCTTGACCCGTTGCCTCTGCTTCAGACAGTTAGCCGGTTCAAGTCCCATGTCATGACATCAAGGTGCTGGGAAGGACCATCGGGAGACGGTGCTCTCTCCCCCTGTTTCCTGAAAAGTAACGGTTAGGGGTTATGTCTGAAAGAACCCTGTCCACCTAAAATTTTACAGATAAGAATTAGGTCAAACGTTTAAAAATAAAATAGCAATGCATTTTGGCCCATCATCTGACAGAATAGTCTGTGTTTTTGCATACTGGGGCCCGATTATAATCGTGGACAATGGCAATGTCATTTTCTTGAATTTTGACAATGAAAAATTACCGCAATTTCCGCAATTCCGCAATTTCCGCAATTACCATTTCCGCAATTTCGCAATTTCAATTTCCGCAATTATCATTTCCGCAATTTCCGCAATTTCACAATTTCCATTTCCACAATTCCGCAATTTCCGCAATTAGCATTTCCGCAATTTCCACAATTTCCGCAATTACCATTTCCGCAATTTCCGCAATGAACTATAGTTCATGGTTTTCGCAACGATTTAAAAAACAAATGTGAAAATGATTAAAAAAAACGACATACTATAGTTCAAAAGGTTAGCTGGACAGAGTTCTTTCAGACATAACCCCCAACCGTTACTTTTCAGGAAACAGGGGGAGAGAGCACCGTCTCCCGATGGTCCTTCCCAGCACCTTGATGTCATGACATGGGACTTGAACCGGCTAACTGTCTGAAGCAGAGACAACGGGTCAAGCGCTCCACACCATTGAGCCAAGGCACCTTGGGGCATTCAGCAGATGTCTCCTGGTGCTTTTGAGTTTTTATTTTATATTCAAGCCTTGAAAAGTTCAAAGTACTGCAGCATTGAGTTGTAGGAGGAACTCCCGATGGTCCTCCAGCACCTTGATGTCATGACATGGGACTTGAACCGGCCAACATGGAATGTCTGTACTGAAAGCCTGATGATTAGACCACTGCACCATCAGTCAGACACTCTCAGGCAAAGTTTCCTGGTAATTTTGAAGTGATCTTTTGTTCGTTAGCCTTCAGTTAGTAAAGTTTAAATAACACAGCATTATATTAATCAGATGTTTCTTAGCGCTGTTGAGGTCTTCTTTTGTATGACAGTGTAACAGCCGGGAATCGAACCCTGGTCTCCCACGTGGAAAGCCAACATCTTAACCACTACGACAATTAGAGTTTTGAGGTAGTCAGGCTGAGGCTGAAGCTGTGAGCCACTGCTAGAATAGCAGTAAATGAAGCTCAATAACTAGCATTAAACTTTAGGAAGAGTGGGATTTGAACATTTAGGCCCAATCCCAATTCGTTTTTTAACCCTACCCTCCAGGCCTAAATGTTCAAATCCCACTCTTCCTAAAGTTTAATGCTAGTTATTGAGCTTCATTTACAGCCTCAGCCTCAGCCTCAGCCTGACTACCTCAAAACTCTAATTGTCGTAGTGGTTAAGATGTTGGCTTTCCACGTGGGAGACCAGGGTTCGATTCCCGGCTGTTACACTGTCATACAAAAGAAGACCTCAACAGCGCTAAGAAACATCTGATTAATATAATGCTGTGTTATTTAAACTTTACTAACTGAAGGCTAACGAACAAAAGATCACTTCAAAATTACCAGGAAACTTTGCCTGAGAGTGTCTGACTGATGGTGCAGTGGTCTAATCATCAGGCTTTCAGTACAGACATTCCATGTTGGCCGGTTCAAGTCCCATGTCATGACATCAAGGTGCTGGAGGACCATCGGGATTTCCTCCTACAACTCAATGCTGCAGTAATTTGAATTTTTCAAGGCTTGAATAAAAAATAAAAACTCAAAAGCACCAGGAGACATCTGCTGAATGCCCAAAGGTGCCTTGGCGTAATGGTGTGGAGCGCAATTTTCACAATTTCCGCAATTTCCGCAATTACCGCAATTTCCGCAATTTCCGCAATTACCATTTCCGCAATTTTCGCAATTTCCATTTCCGCAATTTCCATTTCCGCAATTTCCGCAATTACCATTTCCGCAATTTCCGCAATTTCGTCAAAAATCACTTTCACCTAAAAACTCCATTCACACTTTTTATTATTCAGCTTACTGTGGAGACACATGCTGGAACTTTTTTACTTTGAAATGTTTTATAGTTTCTGAGTTATTTAACTTAAACGTCCAATGCAATGTCTATGGCAATAGCACAATTTCCTAAACAATTAACACAATATGTAAAATTATGATGTTATTGTAAATCCCACTGTTCAACCAGTTGAACAAGACTGAGGCTTTAACCTTGCTTTTTTATGCAATATACTATTGCTAGTTTGACCACTTCAAATGCTCTTGTGGAAGTAGTAAATGTTAGTAGGCTGGCCAGTGGCTACTAGTGGTATACTTTATAGTACTGAAAAAGAAAAAACTCACGCACACTGTCTTTAAATGCAGTTAAAGGCTTTAATGGGAAATCGCAACATTTCACTATACGAAAATCATGATAAATAAACAACAAGAGTTAGGGCACAATGCAAGATAAAAAATAAAACATGTCAGGTTGGAGATTCACGCAAAACTGTTCCTGTAAAAGAAAATGGGAACAATATGCGAATGTTTCAAGGTAAAATACAGCCAAAAAAGATTATAAGAACCAGCACAAGAAAGAATTAGCATCTGAAAATGTCCATAGTTTTTCCACTGTACAAAAATATATCATTTGAACCACATGTGCTACACATTTGTAGTTGTAGTTGTAGACTATTTACTGCAATAGTAATAACAAGTTCGATATAGATTTTTTGTTTAGAATATACAAATCTTTGTGTCATAGATGTTTTGACAGTGAAATACATCGTAATTCCCACACATAGATAGGCCTACTTTGCAAAATGCCTGCCAAAACTGCTCTGCCTCTGAAAAAATGTTGGTAAGATCTATATCACCCTTTCTTATATATAATGTGGCTGCACGTACTGTATAATTATGGCAATCTCAGTGTCATGGGAAAAACTGCACTTTCCAAAAGAGTGAAAGTCCAAACTAAAACCTATAGGGCTAATGCAGACCGCTGGGATTTTCCCCCCGCAATGGTGTAAATGTGTCATTTTATGCTCTGTTGTCGTGTTCTGAAAATAGCAGATCTACAAGCTCAAAGTCGTCGTACAGCTTCCTAAGTTCCTCCTCCACATCACAGCACCTCTGATGGTTGACACACACGGCCACTCTTGACCAGGAGGAACATTCCCCCTGCTGCGGCCAGAGTGCCCAGAGTCAGTCCCACTGCACAGACCACATCCGCTGCAGAACTGGCCTTCACCACCGGCTCAGGTTCTGAGTCTGCAACAAATGACACCAGAGACACAACAAAACTATCAAAGATTTTTGCTGAGGAACACCTCGAGCCCCTTCAATGACCCCTATGGTTCTCCTTTATCCACAATGTTGTTGTAACAGACTTTTTACCTAAAACTTCCACTTCCTTGTTTAATGTGGAATTTCCCCTGTGCCCTTATACGGTATCCAAAAGTATAATTTACTGTTACATTTAAATATTCATTGTGTCTTAGAGTTTTGGGGTATAATGTTCATGGTGCGTTTTTCTTTTTTCTTTTTTACCAGTGGTCCTTGAGGGGGTTCCAGGTGGTCCCCAACTAAATCATAGTTGGTAACCAATTGGACGCTTCTTCTTCTTTTCGTGTCTTTGAAGCATGTGGTTAGATGACAGTTTCCCATTTCTTTACACAGTCTTGAACACTTATTAGCTCTTTAACTCTTGAGAGCATAAAATCATTTCATTTTACGAAAGAGTTAAATTATTATTAAACATCAGTTATCAAGCATCAGTTAATTTACAAGAAGTCTACACAATTAGAGAATGTAGAATAATTGTTATTTTGATCAACGTTTAGCTGTTATCTCTCCTATGGTACCACCATTAATACTGGAATTGTGGATAAAGGTGTGACACGCTGTAACACGTTGGGAGCTTGTAGATTTTTAAAGATGGAGTGCCGTGCTTTTTGTATTTCTTCCAGTTCATGTATTTATGCGGTGACAGTACTTCATTAGAACCCTTGGTGTGGTTGTTAAATCAAAATGTTCTATGGGGGTATACTGACCCCAGAACCTGACAGTGGGCTGGTCCAGGGCAGGGTGCGTCACACTGCAGCTGTACTCGTCTCCCTCGTGGGGAATGAAGTCCAGTGAGGAGAACTGGTGGAAGGTTCCGTCCTCATCAGGGAAGTAGCGGCTCAGAGACGCTCCGCTCACCGCCTCACCGTTCCTGCTCCAGCTGACCTGCAGTGGTGGAGGACAAGTACGTTTACTTTTATACTTTCACCTCAGTACTTTGGTCAGACGTACTAACAGAACGACAGGCGATAGTCCGACCCCCTACCCCAAAACGCAAACCCTAAACATAACCAGTCACCGGGAAGCCACAGGTTAGTTTTAACCCGCCCACGGCTTAGATCTGATCTGCCACGCACGTCGAAAGCCACGGGTTCGTTTTAACCTGCCACACATGTCAGGAGCCACGGGTGAGTTTTATCCTGCCATGGGTTCGTTTTAACCTGCCACGCATGTTGGGAGCCACGGGTGAGTTTTAACCTGCCACACATGTCACAGGAGCCACGGGTAGCCAGACAATATCACCCTGGGGAAATTGGGTGCAAAAGCAGATAAGTCTGGCTACGCGAGGCTATAGTAGGCTACTATACTACTACACTACAGGACAGATATTGTGCTTTTGTAAGGAGTGTTGATTTTAGATTTTAGTTTTAGCCAGTCTTTTGAATAGTTTGCATTTAGTTTTAGTCACATGTTAGTCACCTGGAATGTTTTAGTGTTAGTCTAGTTTTAGTCGACTAAATATCATACGGTTTTAGTCGACTAAATTTACAGTTGATTTGGCGACGGTTGATTTTACACTTGCTGATCTAGCCGATCTACAAGCTCACAATGCGTCGCAGTGCGACGAGTTGTTGATCAGCTATTTTCAGCATGCAACCTAGTGTAAAATGACTTATTTATACTGGATCTCTTGTCCACTTGTCCCTTACATTTCAGTCTAGTTTTTATTTGTTGATGAAATTGTCAATATATTTAGTCTTAGTTTTAGTCATCATAGTTTAGTTTTCATTTATGTAAGTCAGTGGTAGTCGACGAACATAGTATTCATCGACGAAATCAACACTGGTAAGAAGTGATAAAAGTACAATATTATGAATTAACCTAATACATTTTAGTTTTATTTCAAATATAGCTATTTTCACTAAATACTGCAATACGGCATTGTGAGCTTCAAGGTTTTTCAAAAATAGCAGATGTGCCACGCTGCAAGCTTGTGCATCTGCTGTTTTTGAATAGAACGTCACAGTTACCGCTTTCAGAACGATGAGGGCACCAGAAGAGAATTTCCCATTCATTTTTCCATAGATGTTTCAAAAAGTATTTATTTAAAGATCTTTAAAGCCTCGGACAAAGCCAACTCGGCTCCGGACAAATCATGACAATAAACAAAAATTATTGGGCTGGACAAATAATTAAAAAGAAGAAAAACAAAGATATAAAAAAGGGGTTATTCTTTCTAATTATTTGTTCGGCCCCAAAAAATAGTCCGAGGCTTAATGGTCTTTAAATAAATACATCTATGTCAATGACAATGGGAAACTCTCTTCCGGTGCCCTCGAACGGGGCACTGCGGTAGCTCTATAACCAACGCAAAATGCTTTCCCGGTTTGAATTCAAAATGAAATTTCCACTTGGAGTTGAGGTCATATTTGAACTAGGAGTACTTGGATTGGGTACTGACCTGGAGAGATGGAGGGTAGAAGTGTCTGACGTAGCAGATGAGTGTGTTCTCCACCCCCAGCTCCACCTCCTCTGATGCGTACAGGAAACTGTCAGGAGCTTCTGTTGGGTGCAGAAACGGGTCCCAAAATGTAAATGTGCAGTAAATATAGTGACCTTTTTGGTAAAAACACAAAACAATATTCTGATAGTAAGCATTGTGTTCATTTTAACAATACGAACTCGTGAAATGGGATATTCTGCATAATGAGTACTTTCTACTTTTTCCACCCCTGCTCTTTGGTAAACAAAAATATGTCAGGTCGGGATACCAATTGTATCGAGTGTGCGAGTGCGTGTGTGCATGTGTGTATGCATAATTAATTCGACTAATAATCGGAAGCTGAGTTAGAAATTTACTTACTAAATCGACTACTGAAAACAAACAACCAAACAAATAGAACATGTCCACAGTAGAGCAAAGAAACTGTATTTTGTCCTTTACCCCGGGGGTTCCCAACCTGGGGGTCGCGACCCCTGGGGGGCAATTTATTTTATTTTTTGGGCAACTGAATGAATGGAAAATGGAAATTAAGAGTTTACATTTGCGGGGTCCCCAGCCAAAAAAGAACCCCTGCTTTATACCTTGTTCTTCAGGTGGATTCTTCTCCACGTTTGTCATCGCTGACAGAACATCGTGACACAATCTCTTGTTCTTCCCAGCATTGTCAAACATGTGTTTCTTGTCGAAGATTGAGGGTATCATACTGCTAATGAATGGAGGATAGGTGAACACGAGCTCTCCTCTCTGGAAGTCCACGTAGAATGTCTCGTCGCCGTCAACGGTCAACTCTATCTCAGTGCGGTTCACAAAGCAGCCCACCAAATACTGAACATCGTGGATAACTGGAAAAAAATACAAATAAAACAATGTTACATTAATTAGTAGATAATGTATACATTGATAAGTTCCATGGTTGGTCATTAAAGGGGAATTTCACTATAAAACATTTCTGGGCTCATTTCCATGTCAACTCAGACATTGTTTTAGTTTATTGATTCTATATAAATTTTAACAGACATGTTAAAATTGACAATGACATGACAATGATTCCTTTATCATGTGTAGGCCTACTAGGGCAAGGGCATGATGTCATCGTAGCACTGTTTTGTTGGAGCAAGAACAAAAAAAAACAATTGTATATATTTCAAATTGAAATGTATTGAATTTAATGCAAAGACTCCCACACACTTTGGACACTTGCCAATACTTGATTAATTTCCTTGCATTTGAAATCAGTTTCTTTTTAAGCTTTCTACAAAAAAAAGGATTTCAAATGCAAGGAAATTAATCTGTCAAAGGCAAGCCAGTATCTGTAAAGATGTGAACCCATGATGTAAAGTGTGTGAGTCTTTGCATTAAATACGTTTCAATCCATTTTGAAACATTCCCAGTGGGTATGGTCTGAGGTCCATAGGCTGATGGGGAAATCCCAGTAAACAGGGATGGTCTTCTATATGGGACAAGTATAAGTATCTTAATAGGTAAACATTCATTTTGTTGGGAGCCTTGACAGAGGAATGACGTGACTCTTTGATACAGAGACAGCCATGGCGGCAAGACTGTTCAGGACAGGAGAAAAACTTTTTATCCTAAATGAGTTAATAGCACAGGCAGACTCTTCACATACTATAGCATGTCTGAAATAAATGTCAGAGCTGTAATATAAAAGTAATATGTAATATTATTACTTTTTCTAAGGAGTAATAAGTAATAAGTAACATATTACTCTCTTAAGTATATTGCCCAACACTGCACAGACGTGAACTTTTCAAGCCTGTTAAGACATATACTCTATAAGCCATATCTCCAAAACTGGTGGGTCAAACTGAACAACCAATATGTCAATTTGAAACTATGATTCACTGCTTTCATATTACATGAAAAATAAATAAATAATAATAATAAATAAACAATGACTTCAGTGGTTCAGTGAGAAACGGTCACATGTCATCTTTGTGATTGATGATTTATACACAGGGATGCACATTTTAAGTCATATCAGGAGTTCGGGAATCAATTTAATCTGACGGGGAGGTATGGGGTGAATTTTGGAAATATCTTCAACTAAGGAGTAGTGTTAGCCTGACACTACTACACATTGCTATGGCTAGTGATTCAGGGCTGGAGCCAGGCTAGAGTAAATGTGTTCAACCTTAACATACATGGGGTATAGAGGAATCAAATATGTTCAAAATCTTTGTTTGACTTGCCACATACAATGTATGCCTCTGCCTCAATATTTTACAAAAGTATAATGGAATTACAAAGTGGGAAGACTGAAAATATAACAAAAATATAATTCACTAGGCACTAGGGATATTAGAAGCAAATTTACCATTATAAAATCAAATATTCTATACACTATACTACTAAGACAATAGATGTTGGAAATGTAAAGGTAAAATGTTACATGCTTTTTGGGATTGTCTTGTGGTTTTACCCTTTTGGAAAGAGGTAGCCTACGGAGGAAACTTGAAGAATGATTTGGACAAAGACTACCAGAATCTTTAAAGTTCTGTCTTCTGGGAGATAGCACATTTTGCCACAAGGGGTCACCAAGGCACACCATGCTTTCATTGGTAACAAATTGGAATATAGCCAGATCATTTGAAAAATGATAGCTGTAACGCCTTTACATGGCTTTACAGGCTACACATATTTCTTGTTAAAGTGAAATGTATGTAATTAAAATGACTCTTTTGCAACAACATATGTTACTACCAACCTCTGTCATTGGTATTGCTTAACCTGCCTTTTATATAAACATATTCGCCAACGTTTTATTATTATTATTATTATTATTATCATCATCATTACCCATTTTGGGGCGGGAACTCCTTTTGGTGTTAGCATTACATTATGCTTTAGCTATAGAAAAATAGCAGATCTACAAGATCATAGCGCGCTACCGAGTGGCGCGCTACGAGCTTGTAGGTCTGCTATTTTTTGAAAAATCTGATCTCAGGTCAAAATGGGTTAAATCGTGGCAAGATTCTTACCTTCAGAAGTGGCGCAGCAGATTGTGAAAGTCAGTGAGATGAAGAGGAGGATGGTGGCGGTAGGATTCTTCATCTCTCTCTGCAGTAAGTTGGCTCACATGCAGACATCAGAGACACACTGGAGTCAACAGCACTTTGTGTTGTCTTTACTCCCCCCCCCCCCACCCCACCCGTGGAGGAAGTCATAACTTTACATCTATTGTCTTTTCATCAATTCAAGAAGGTTCTAAAATCACTTCTCCTAACCACCAAGTACTTCCCATACGGTCTGCTAAATTAACCTGGTGTACTTTTATTGTCTGACTTGGGTCTATTGTGCTTTTTCTTTTCTATATACAGTACATTTCCGTCCTCTCACTGTCCCTGTATTTTATCTGTATTCTTATGTTTAAGATCTGCATGTTCAATATGATTGTTTTTTCTTTAAACAAACTAAAACAAACTATGAATGCGTAAACATGCCTGGAGAAGCCACTTGCAAGCCCCTGTTTTTAGGCAATCCACATTGTTGCCGACAGGTTTTACCGTGATGATTATTTGCGTTCATGGATTAATTTAAAACAAAAACTAAATCTCACGACTGAAAATGTTTGTATGACCATGAAGTCCTAATGTGAAACAGCATGAATGGATGAATGGAATTAACACAATTATGTAAAATGATGATGTTATAGTAATGTTTCAGCTGTTCTATATAGGCCTACTGCCAACCAACTGAAGTGACTGGATTCACAACCGGTCTGACTGGATTTACAATAGAGAGCATAATCTTTGCTCACTGCTGGGAACTGAGTAGAGTGAGTAATCACGGGCAGATATATTTCATCTACGACATTATCGTACAGGTAGCCTACTAAGCACCCTGTTTAGGTACATACTGTCACGGTGGCAGAATGACTGAACCCAAATGCAGAGCAGAGTAGGCCTAGTTTATTTTATGGCTTCTGATTTTATTTTAAATCAGAAGCCATCTTAGCTTACAAGCAAAGTAAAAAATGCAACTTGCAAGCAGTAACTCAGGAGAGCCAAACTGTTCAAAACTACAGAGGGGAAACTATAGGAAGTCCAAAAGATCAAACTAACCAAAAGAACAAAACATAGGAAGTGGCTGACAGGGAGACATGGTATGCAGACCATGACACATACTTTATGTGAATACGTAGCCTACGCTCAGAAGCTCCAATACAATTTAAACATGATACAACAACCTAAAACACTCAATAAACAATACACACAAGCAGTGGCGTATGCAGGAATGACATTTTAGGGAGGCAAACATATGCGGACGCCCCGCAATCTGCGATTGGAAATGACACTTTGCTCGCGTTGTCGGGCTGTACTAACTTAATTTGCAGCCGACTTTTCAAATGCATTTTGAGGTTGCACTATCAGAAACAATAAACAGGTTTTCAAAGAGATTTTGAAATCAAACAATGTCAAAAATGTATGTGGTTTGAAAGCCTGGTGAAGGTGAACATCACTGTGGAACGGCAGGTGTCTCGTCTATCATTGACGATATGCTGTAACACACACAGAGACAGGTAGAGAGGTGAAAGGAACCACTAAAGCTTGTAGATCTGGACACTGGGGGTTCATGTGGTTAAATGTAATGTTTGAAGATAAAGCCTACAGTAATGTACGTACCTTCATTTAGTGGCACCTCCACCAGTCCAGCTGTGGAAAGTTAACGTGAAAAGTTCAGAGATGAAGCTAAAAGTTATAACACAGATAACTCTTTGAATTAGAACTGTATACTAAATTATTCTACTCATGACAAAGGAGAACAATCATCTGTGAATTCTAACTGATTCAAATTCATATTAGGTTATTTTCTTTCTTTCTTTGTGTTCATAGTCTCACCAGACGTGTTCCTCTTGTAGCAGATAAATCCAGCAATGAGAACCATCAGTCCCGCTAGCAGGCCAGCTGTTCCCATCCCTATCTTAACCTTCTGGGACTCAGTCATACCTGTAGGACAACAACAACAACACAGTCAATAAACAACTAACATTTCAGACCACATCTGTTTGTGATCTGCAAACATCAATCACACAAAATATACACGCTTTGGCTTACATACGACAGGTTATGTTTGAGCAAACTGCATCTATACCATGTTATTATATAACATTACATTATACAGTTAATTCTACATTATGTACAATGCGACTAATATCAAGACTAGAAAAGTGCTTCTTCTAAGTGCATCTATCTCCGCCAGGCTGGGTTGCCTAGCCAAGGCTGTGCACTGTCTGTAAGCCATGGGTTGTGAACATGTGAGGAAGTTGGAAAGATAGCATGTGTACAGTATGAAAACTGTGTAACTTTGTGGCACCCTCTACGGCCAGAAGTAGGATCTAATATAAAGGTCTAAAGGATTTAGAACAGCAGATGTAATATACGTACATTAGTTAGTAGCAGTACTTGCACGCTCTGCTTGCACACAAGTAGGCCATGTATAGCCAGCTGCTTGTGTGCAAGGCGCAAGTTGGCACCTCGACAGAGTGCATTTCTAGTTATTATTATTATTATTATTATTAATAATAATAATTACCCCAGTCATTTAACATGGGCTCCCGGAGGCTGGCGTGCTCTACCTTACAGGTGATCTTTTCTCCAAATACGGGCGTGACCTCCAGGTAAGCGTGAGTGTGGTACAACCAGTTCTTATCGGGCAGTACTGCCGTGAAGCTCACGTGCGAGGTCACTTCCTGTCCGTTCCTCAGCCATGTGACTCGGATGGTTTTGGGGTAGAAGTGGTGAACGCTGCACACCAGCTGGCTAGAATGATTGCTGCTGCTGTCTGGACTTTCTGACCTCAGTATGACGTTGGGCGGCACTATAGGTGACACACACACACACACACACACACACACACACACACACACAAGTAAGATGCCTGAGGGCAGTCTTACTGGTGTGTCTGTGTGTTGACGGCAGACTGCTGGTCGAGTGCTGGTGCTTTGGCATGGGGGAGTCAGATCAACATGGAATGAATTCTGTACTGGCCATATAAGGAGCATGTCTTGAGTGTTCAGGGTTTGATGAGGTCAGATCAACATATGGAATGTCAGAACAGGTTAGCTCCATACAGTATATGGAGATCTAAGGGTGGTAGCGGGGACATTCTCTTGAGTGTACAGGGTTTGATGAGGGCCCAGGTAGGTAAAAAGTCATTTAGTGCTAGCTCTTTATGCGTTTGTCTACTAATTTTGTATGTCCATGACATGGCAAAAATATAATTTTGACAAAATGTCCACCACAAGCCAGCATGGCGATGACCCCTGGCCAAACCCCAGGTGAACTATGAAAACAAAATAACAAAAAATACAGTTGACCCAATACATCTTAGTTGACTGTTTGACCTCGCTGATAAGATAAAAGATAAGCGAGGTGAGGAGTGCTGCATGCATGGTGGCACATTTCGGCACTGATTAAATGACATTTCAGCAGCCCCCGGACAGTATTTCAGTATTTTGCATTGCATTTTGTGCCGAGGGCTACAGCCCTTAAAGCCCATGCATTAAGTTGGCTGTATGTCAGTACTCGGCTCATATACCCACCAGTAACTTTGAGTACATCATACCCAGCAGATACACGGCGGAAACAGCTGCTGTTGCTATTTTTTCTCTGCTGTGTCATGATGGCAGGGTTCTTGTTAGCGGCCTCCGCAAGGCGTATGGTGTCCTTCGTGTAGCCAGTGAACTTGCCCGTGGCGCTGCTGTACCCCGCTACCAGCATCTTGTTGAAGAAGTACCTCTCCAGGTACAGAGCATCACTGCCGTTTCTGGCAGAGAACTGGCAGTGCACAACGCCATGAGCGAACAGACCATCTGCAGGGTGACAGACAGTGACGTTCAAAGGTTGTATTTCAACTTGTTCTAACTTCTCCTTTTTGTACACTATAGTCTTGCAGAGGTTTTCCCTTTTAATTATTAAAGCGCATACATCAATAAATTAGTTACTTCATTAAATTATATTATATCATATCACCACCTCATTCCGGCCAATCACCTTCGTCTTCAATGTTTGTGTGTGCACAAACCCTCAAAGCTAAATAAATACATGCACTAAAACCACCAGACCATCAGAATACTCTGAGGCGGGTTAACGCTAGACTGAATGGGTGAGGGCAGGGGAAGCGCTGGTTTTGCTTCACTCTCAACGGAATGCTTTTAACTACGCACTTCATAAATGGAGGAGCTTTCTCTAATAACAACCTAAAACATGAACCTTGGTTGAAAAAAACTAAAGTTGTCCTTTAACACTCTAATTACAACCTGTTCCTCACTGACAAACTCATTAGAGACTGCCGACTCATGTAAACCTATTTCAAACTGTGTGAGTCAACTATAAAATAGAGTCCATTTAAGCTAAGGCATGACCATCTCTTGTTACTCCTGAAACTCTGTACACTCCTGAAAGTAAACAAAAACAAGTGCTCCCCTTTCCTCGCTCAGAAATCTTTTTTTCAAACTTTTGTTCTGGTCTCAAATGTAGATTCAGCCTAATACGCATGCACTGCCTATAACTGAACACATGTGCACTTATGTATAATACACACACACACACACACACACACACACACACACACACACACACACACACACACACACACACACACACACACACACACACACACACACACACACACACACACACACACACACACACACACACACACACACACACACACACACACACACACACACGTAGCATAATGATAAAAAAATATAAAATGATAATGATAATGATGAAAATAAACTCTCTCAAATGTCCTTTTTTTTTAAATAAACACTTCTCCACTCAACTCACCTACTGCAGTCAGAGACAGGAGCAGCCAGAGAACAGAGCAGACCCATTTAAGCACAGCCATGATTTAACCAGGAATGAGGAAACATTCTGCAGTCACTGGCGCTTTATATGGGGAGGCATACAATGGTCATGACATGACAGACAGCACACCTAGCCGTTAATAGAAGATTTGAGAACGGATTAATCACATTAGAAATATCATCAGTTGTGCTGCTTAGTCAGTTTTGTCAGAGCAGCAGCATTATTGGCTTAGGATTGGCACAAACACAAAACAATTCAAATAATAAATTAGATTTTCCTGTGGTAATAGCTGAATAGGATGGGGCAGGTCTACACCCCTGTATTATCGTCAGTTATTGTGGTGGTACTTGGACAGCCAAATATTTTCTGAGGTGATACTTGGTATAATAATAATAATAATAATAATAATAATAATAAAAATGTCATGACATGAAATGCAGCTCAAAGTGATTTACAGAGCAATGGAGAAAGAAAGAAACGAAAAGCATAAACATATTAAAATAATAAATAATTAAAAATAAAAACCCCTGCAATAGTTCACCCGGAGCGGTCGAAATTTGAAATTTCGAATCCCGGGTATAGGACACAAAAGTGATGGATTCCAGCTTTTGAGCATTATCATTTTGACAACAATGAATACATTTAATGTTAACTTAGAGATGTGATCATCTGTAATTCCTCCATTGATGGTGTCTGACTGGTTTTGTTTTTCAGCACCACCCTGTGGTGGGCAGCAGACAGCAGACAAAGTGACAAAGGAATGGTTGTCAAAACATTTTCTTGTCATGGGGGCATTGAATTTGTGTTAGCATTTCCTGTAATCTGGCTGCACGTATATGGCAATCTCAGTGTAGAGGGAAAATCTGCACTTTCCAAAAGAGTGAAAGTCCAAACTAAAACCTTATGCAGACCGCTGGGATTTCTCTTCACAATGCTGTAAATGTGCAATTTTATGCTCCGTTGTCGTGTTCTGAAAATAGCAGATATACAAGCTCAAAGTCGCCATACAGCTTCCTAAGTTCCTCCTCCACATCACAGCACATCTGATGGTTGACACACACGGCCACTCTTGACCAGGAGGAACATTCCCCCTGCTGCGGCCAGAGTGCCCAGAGTCAGTCCCACTGCACAGACCACATCCGCTGCAGAACTGGCCTTCACCACCTGCTCAGGTTCTGAGTCTGCAACGCCACCAGAGAGACAACAAAACTATCAAAGATTTAGCTGAGGAACACCTGGAGACCCTTCAAGGGTCCCTGTGGTTCTCCGCACACCCCACTTTGAAACCCACTGGTTTATAATGGATACACAAGAACAATATAAGTGTACAACAACATTAGTTGAATTTGAGTCACTCCCTTTAGTTCTGCAGGTCTAAACTCTACATAACCCCATGATAATTAAACTTTGGTAGAACGTTAGAATGTTGTGCATGCAGGCTTGTACGGTTATCTGGGTATAGCCGTATGAGTCAAAATATTGTACATCACCTTTTTTCTGTCCAAGTTCTCCTTTATCCACAATGTTGCTGTAACAGACTTTTTACCTAAAACTTCTACTTCCTTGTTTAATGTGGAATTTCCCCTGTGCCACATTATACGGTAGTATACATTTAAACAGAATTCAAAAGTATAATTTCCTGTTAAATTTAAATATTCATTGATGCTTCTTCTTCTTTTCGTGTCTTTGAAGCACATGGTTAGATGACAGTTTCCCATTTCTTTATGCGTATTAGCTCTTTAACTCTTGAGAGCATAAAATAATTTCATTTTACGCAAGAGTTAAATTATTGTTAAACATCTGCATCACTTAATTTTCAAGGAGTCTACACAATTAGAGAATGTAGTATAATTGTTATTTTGATCAACGTTTGGCTGTTATCTCCCACAACAATTCAATTCAATTCAATTCAATTCAATTCAATTCAATTCAATTCAATTCAATTCAATTCAATTCAATTCAATTCATTATTGGCATGAGAAATACGTTTACATTGAAAAGGCAAGCAACCAAGTACAATCAAACAATATCACACGAGAGGCTGTGCTTTGCCGTGATTCAGACTATATAATGAATTGCATTTTTAATGAATTGCATTTTTATAGCGCTTTTCCGAGTGCTCAAAGCGCTTTACAATGGTTCATTCATTCATACCCATTGGGAGGTGAAGCGGCGAACAGTCAACGCCAGCGTCCTCACTTCCCACATTCACACACCAATGGTGGCGAGCTCACACCGACCAACTCATTGGAGGCAATGTAGGGTTCAGTGTCTTGCCCAAGGACACTTCGACATGTGGACAGGAGGAGCCGGGATTCGAACCGCCGACCCAGGGATCATTGGACGACCTGCTCTACCTCCTGAGCCACAGCCGCCCAAATCAGTGGGTTTTATCTCCCATTGACTTAGAGGCACTAGAGGCAGCCAATCATGAAAAAAGTGTCCACTAGGTCCTCACTAGTCTCAACATTGACAGTATAAACAGGTTGTACCTGGCTAAAAAACTAAATCAAAATGTGTACTGGTATACTGACCCCAGAACCTGACAGTGGGCTGGTCCAGGGCAGGGTGCGTCACACTGCAGCTGTACTCGTCTCCCTCGTGGGGAATGAAGTCCAGTGAGGAGAACTGGTGGAAGGTTCCGTCCTCATCAGGGAAGTAACGGCTCAGAGACGCTCCGCTCACCGCCTCACCGTTCCTGCTCCAGCTGACCTGCAGTGGTGGAGGACAAGTACGTTTACTTGATAATTTGTATTTTTGGATACTTAGGACTTTCACCTCGGTACTTTGGTCCGACGTACTAACAGAACGAAAGGCAATAGTCCGACACCCTACCCCAAAACCCAAACTCAAAGTTAGTTTAGTTAGTTTTAACCTGCCACGGGTTAGTTTTAACCTGCAACACATGTCATGGAGCCACAGGTTAGTTTTAACCTGCCATGCGTTTTAACCTGCCATGGTATATTTCAAATATAGCTATTTTCTGGAACATCTTTTATTTCTTTAATACTGCAAAACGGCAATTGTGAGCTTCAAGATTTTGCTAAAATGTAAAAAATAAATAGCAGATGTGCGCTCGTTGTGCCGCACTGCAAGCTTGTGCATCTGCTGTTTTTGAATAGAATGTCGCTCTTTCAGAACGACGAGGGCACCAGAAGAGCATGTCCCATTCATTTTTCCATATACGTTTAAAAAAGTATTGACAATGGGAAATTATCTTCTGGTGCCCTCGAACGGGGCACCGGACGCTCTATAACCAACGCAAAATGCTTTAATTCAAAATTAAATTTTCACTTGTAGTTGAGGTCATATTTGAGTCTTTGACCAGGAGTATAGGTTGGGTACTGACCTGGAGGGATGGAGGGTAGAAGTGTCTGACGTAGCAGATGAGTGTGTTCTCCACCCCCAGCTCCTCGTCCTCAGATGCGTACAGGAAACTGTCAGGAGCTTCTGTTGGGTGCAGAAACGGGTCCAAAAACTTTCCAATTTTCTTTTACTTCTACTCCATACATGTCAGAGGCAAATATTGTACTTTTCACTACATTTATTTGAAAACTTTAGTTATTAGTTACTATGTAGACTTGAATTATTATTACAAAACATACATTTATCACTTCAGGCCTATACCATAGACCTACATACATTTACCACTTCAGGCCTATGTCATAGACCTACATACATTTACCACTTCAGGCCTATGTCATAGACCTACATACATTTACCACTTCAGGCCTATACCATAGACCTACATACATTTACCACTTCAGGCCTATGTCATAGACCTACATACATTTACCACTTCAGGCCTATGTCATAGACCTACATACATTTACCACTTCAGGCCTATATCATAGACCTACATACATTTACCACTTCAGGCCTATGTCATAGACCTACATTTACCACTTCAGGCCTATATCATAGACCTACATACATTTACCACTTCAGGCCTATGTCATAGACCTACATTTACCACTTCAGGCCTATATCATAGACCTACATACATTTACCACTTCAGGCCTATATCATAGTCCTACATACATTTACCACTTCAGGCCTATATCATAGACCTACATACATTTACCACTTCAGGCCTATGTCATAGACCTACATTTACCACTTCAGGCCTATATCATAGACCTACATACATTTACCACTTCAGGCCTATGTCATAGACCTACATTTACCACTTCAGGCCTATATCATAGACCTACATACATTTACCACTTCAGGCCTATATCATAGACCTACATACATTTACCACTTCAGGCCTATATCATAGACCTACATACATTTACCACTTCAGGCCTATGTCATAGACCTACATACATTTACCACTTCAGGCCTATGTCATAGACCTACATACATTTACCACTTCAGGCCTATATCATAGTCCTACATACATTTACCACTTCAGGCCTATGTCATAGACCTACATACATTTACCACTTCAGGCCTATGTCATAGACCTACATACATTTACCACTTCAGGCCTATATCATAGACCTACATACATTTACCACTTCAGGCCTATATCATAGACCTACATACATTTACCACTTCAGGCCTATATCATAGACCTACATACATTTACCACTTCAGGCCTATGTCATAGACCTACATACATTTACCACTTCAGGCCTATGTCATAGACCTACATACATTTACCACTTCAGGCCTATGTCATAGACCTACATACATTTACCACTTCAGGCCTATGTCATAGACCTACATACATTTACCACTTCAGGCCTATATCATAGACCTACATACATTTACCACTTCAGGCCTATATCATAGACCTACATACATTTACCACTTCAGGCCTATATCATAGACCTACGTACATTTACCACTTCAGGCCTATGTCATAGACCTACATACATTTACCACTTCAGGCCTATATCATAGACCTACATACATTTACACTATTTGAAAATAGCCGATCGAAGCTTACACTGCATCGTGATTGACATTTTGAACTCGTGAAATGGGATATTCTGCATAATGAGTACTTTCAATTTTTGGTACTCAAGTCAGTTTTGATTACTGTACTTTTACAGTATTTGTAACGGAGTAGTTCTACATTGTAGTATTGATATACTTTTACTTACAGTAAGTAACAAATGTGAGTACTTTTTCCACCACAGCTCTTTGGTAAACAAAAATATACCAAATGTATCTAATCAGAGGAGAGAACTCATTGAAGATACAGCATAAACCAGTGACAAAGGATGTGTGTGTGTGTGTGTGTGTGTGTGTGTGTGTGTGTGTGTGTGTGCACGTATGTATGCATAACATGGCGAGACACGGCCAAAGCATTTCCGGTGGTCCCCAGGTGTTGAGAACGCCTGCTTTACCTTGTTCTTCAGGTGGATTCTTCTCCACGTTTGTCATCGCTGACAGAACATCGTGACACACTCTCTTGTGCTTCCCAGCATTGACAAACATGTGTTTATCGTCGAAGATTGAGGGTACCATGGTGTCAATGAATAGGGGAAAGGTGAACACGAGCTCTCCTCTCTGGAAGTCCACGTAGAATGTCTCGTCGCCGTCAACGGTCAACTCTATCTCAGTGCGGTTCACAAAGCAGCCCACCAAATACTGAACATCGTGGATAACTGGAAAAAAAAAACAAATAAAACAATGTTACATTAATTAGTGGAAAAGGGGGAATTTCACTATCACTAATTCAACACTTCTGGGCTCATTTCCATGTCAACTCAGACATTGTTTTACTTTCTTGATTCAATACCTTGTCCTGAGGGTTAAGTTACTTAGGGGGTTGAGACCAGTATGGTCGAATCAGAGCTTATGAGGCAACTTCGGTTGCCAGCTCCTTGCAAGTGTACGGCCAGGGACCCAGTGAGCCTCGACCTTCTGACCCCATCTCCCCTTCAGGCCGGGGATCTGAGTGGTAGATTGATGGTCCTATAAGGGCGTGTTCGCCGTTCAAGGACGGGATCAGCCCGGGAGGTTGTTCTCGCTCTCGTGATAGCTAAGGGAGTGTATGAACATTAACTCTCAATGTGTATTCTGAGCAAATAGCTGATCTTAAACAACTGGAGGTTATGCAATAACCAGCATTAATCAGCATTTGCGAAGAATATGCCAGGTTGTCCTTCGCTTGCGTTAGCAGAAGAAAAGGGTAATCTGGGTGAGTGTGTGGAGGCGTGGACCCGTTTTATGTACCGGGTGCTGGGGCCGTGTCATCGCGCACTAAAGCCCAAGACAAAAGGAGTCTTGTGAGTTGATTTCCATCATCGTCATTATTAATTTGTGGCAAGATTACTTACTTTGAGAAGTGACGTAGCCGATTGTGAAAGTCAGTGAGATGAGGAGGAGGATGGTGGTGGTGGTAGGATTCTTCATCTCCCTCGGCAGTAAGGTGGCTCACATGCAGACATCAGACACTACTGGAGTCATTCAACAGCACTTGTATTGACTTTACTTCCTCCTTCTCACCAATGAGTCACAGTCTTGCCATTCAACTCATTTGTATTAGGGAGCAAAGTACAAAACTGATACATAGTTAATGGGAAAAAGCAATAAAACTGGGACTTTACGGGAGGATGGTGGCGGTAGGATTCCTGTAACTTCATTTCGAAAGGTGCTATATAATTAATAAAGACTTATTATTATTATTATTATTATTACTCGTCTTCGTGGGCTCCAAAATGGTCTGTACTCATTTTAACGACCAGGGCTGCAACATGTCCTCGCCACAACCATCAACATCCCAGGCCTAGCCTCAACTACGGTTTCCACCCTGGCCTTTTCACCCTCCCAGACAATTTGACATGAGATCCTTAAGTCAAATTTGGTATTTGTAAACCAAATACTGAGGATTTTATACTTTGATCGAGTCTCAGCCTGGCATGATGCCAAGCGTCAGGCCGTTCTGACACTGGGAACAGAGTAGGGTGAACGGGGAAAAACCAACCCCGCTGATGATAATCACGGTGCAGATATATATATATAGCTGAATGTCCCAAATGACATCTGACAATAATGTAAGACATTATCGTACAGGTGCTAAGCTCCCTGGAAAACGTCAACTTTAGATTTCAGATTCACTTTATTGTCACTTTTAGATGCACCGTTTTAAGGTACAGTACATACTGCACATGTGAATACGTATGCTCGGAAGCTCCAATACAATAAAAACATTATACAACAACCTAAAACAAACAATACACACAAGCAGTGTATGCAGGGATGATATTTAAGGGAGACAAAATACGCAGACCCCCCCCACCCCCCTCGGGAGGTCTGCGAAAGGCAATTACACTTTATAGTGTTGTCGGGCTGTACAAACTTCATTTGCATCCGAATTTTCAAATGCATTTTCAGAAACACTAAACAGGGATTGTTCCTGCCGGGCGAGTACAGGTGATGGTGCACTCAGACCCCCACACCGGGCACCCCATGAGACAAAGCCATGCATTTCTACGGGTGAGGGTGACCACTAATAGTTCTCGGTTTGGTGATTTACCTCTCTTGTTTTTCTTAGTTAGTTAGGCAGTTGGGGAGGCAGCTGCCTGCCTTAATTGGCTCTATTGTAAATACGCCTCTGAGAACAAGGCAATAATGTCAGTTAAAGAAAATGTATAGTACGAGAGTACTATAGAGTCACAGACTAGTCACTTTTCACTGTTAAATCACAAGTTAGATTACAAAAAGAAACAATGTCAAAAATGTATGTGGTTTGAAAGCCTGGTGAAGGTGAACATCACTGTGGAACGGCAGGTGTCTCGTCTCTCATTGACGATGCTATAAGACACACAGAGACAGCAGACAGGTATAGAGAGGTGAACGGAACCACTGATCAATAATGCATTGTGAGCTTGTAGATCTGGACACTGGGGGTTCATGTGGTTAAATGTAATGTTTGAAGATAAAGCCTACAGTAATGTACGTACCTTCACTTAGTGTTTGCACACCTGCGCCAGTCCAGCGGTGGAAAGTTAACATGGAAAATTCAGAACACATAAGTCAGAACACAAGTCTTTCAATTACAACTGTATACTAATTATTCTACTCATGACAAACACTCATTGAATTCTAACAAATTCATATTAGGTTATTTTCTTTCTTTCTTTCTTTCTTTGTGTTCATAGTCTCACCAGACGTGTTCCTCTTGTAGCAGATAAATCCAGCAATGAGAACCATCAGTCCCGCTAGCAGGCCAGCTGTTCCCATCCCAATCTTAACCTTCTGGGACTCAGTCATACCTGTAGGATTTGACGACGACAACAACAACACAGTCAATAAACAACTAACATTTCAGACCACATCTGTTTGTGATCTGCAAACATCAATCACACAAAATAGCTATGAAATGGCTTACATATAACAGGTTATGTTTGAGCAAAGTAGCAAACTATGTTATACCATATAACATTATGCAGTTCATTCTACAGTATGTTACAATGCCACTAATATCAAGACTAGAAAACTGCTTCTTCTAAATGCCCTATCTCTGCCAGGCTGGGTTGCCTAGTCAAGGCTGTGTACTGTAAGGGCCGATTCATACTCCTATTTTACCGCTGTTTCGGCGCTGTAGTGCCGAAATGATTTCGGCTCGTCAGAAATTTTCAGTAGCACCGATGAGCCGACTTTAGGACGGTACCCGCCCCCCCGAACCTCAAATGACGTCACATTGTAGGCTCTACAGCGCCGAACCGACTTTTATTCAGCTCTAAAATAGGAGTATGAATCGGCCCTTAGTCATAGGTTGTGGTCGTGTGAGGAAACTGGAAAGACAGCATGTGTATGAAAACGGTGCAACTTCACTTATTTGTGGCAGTGGCACCCTCTACGAGTCTACGGCCAGAACTGAAAGCGGTTTTGGAGGCGAGCTCTATTCGGTATTTAAGTCCGACGTCATGTTGTATAGTCCTACGTTACGCCCGGGTTCAAGTGGCACCAGCTCCCGTCCGCTTCTCATTGTAAATGGCAATATCTAAACGTGTGAATCTTTTTACAATTTTACAATAAAGACTATTATTGTCATTATTATTGAAGGTGGTAACAGTCCATTTGCTCAGTACAATATTTCGGGGGCATATTTAGAATGTGTGCAGGGTTGAGTATGTTGAATCTAGTTTGCGTTAATACGATCTTAATGGAGGATTTAGTTGGCACAATGAAATAAAATGGCGATAGTATTCAGTGTGGGGCAGACGGCCTGTCACAGCCAGATTTGGGATACCAGTAGCTTTGTTGTTGCAAGGAAAGCGGTAAAATTTGACTTTCATGGTTGTTTTCATTTGAGATTTAGTCAGACGGAGGGACACAGTATAACTCTATATGGGGACACAAAAGCGACACAAAAGTAGGACCCGGAAGTATCTCGGGGGCGCTTACGTCACGGCTAAAATACTGAATAGACTAAATTCGCGGAGCGCTGCCCATGAAGGCTACTCATGATAAAATATTGTTTCATGTGCACTGAACAAACTTAGGGGTCAAGCTCAAAGGGCGTAGACCCCTTTTGTTTTCAGGAAAATGTCATGAAAATGTGTATTTGTAATTGTAGACAACATAACAGCATGCAATAAGAATCACATTATAAGATATGACAGACATTGAAGGGAAAATTTACATCATATGTAAACAAGCATATTATGAGCATATGACGTGATTAATATATGTACCAATGTCAGGGTATAATTGGTGGTGACGTAACGATGACATGTTATGCTAAAGGTAATTCCCCTATGTATACATGTATGTAATCTCACACCACTGCCATAACAGGCAGAAGTAATCATTACCATATACTTCAAAATACCACTTTTTCTCCTCCAAACGCAATGTACGTAGCAAATAGCTAAACCTAATAATTCAATATTGTAAACTTTCTTTCATAGAGAGGCTGAGATTTGAAAGATTTGAAAGCTTGTGTGCAACAAGCAAGTAGGCAATCGACAGAGTGCAGTTCTAGTTATTATTACCATTATCCCAATCAGTTAACATGGGCTGCTGGAGGCTGGCGTGCTCTACCTTACAGGTGATCTTTTCTCCAATTACGGGCATGTACTCCAGGTAAGCGTGAGTGTGGTACAACCAGTTCCCATTGGACAATACTTCTGTGAAGCTCACGTTCGAGGTCACTTCCTGTCCGTTCCTCAGCCATGTGACTCGAATGGTTTTGGGGTAGAAGCGGTGAACGCTGCACACCAGCTGGCCAGAATGATTGCTGCTGCTGTTTAGACCTTTTGACCTCAGTCTGACGTTGGGCGGCACTAGGTGACACACACACACACACACACACACACACACACACACACACACACACACACACACACACACACACACACACACACACACACACACACACACACACACACACACACACACACACACACACACACACACACACACACACACACACACACACAGTTAACCACTGTCTGGACGTCAAAACCAGGGGTCATCATATGTCCGTACACATACAGGCGTGCCGTACACAGACATGTGTACAGAAATGTGTCCGTGGCAAGACTTGGCCTCATCCGTGGCAAATTGTATATGTTGTTTTTACACACCAATACCACCAAGACCCAATTCACTGAATGTCAGTCTCCAGGTTTTCTTCAGAATTTGTATGGCACTGATTTACTATGACACTATAGCCAAATTCCAATACCCAAAATCTCGGCTCACTCCCACTCGGTCACTCCAGCATGGCAAATTATGGTGAAATTGGTGACCTGCTGAAATATGTTACTATCTTGTGGACTTCACACAACTACATGGAGGTCTTTAAATATGTGGCCTGAATACCGCTAGGTTGAACTCTGCTAATGAACAAACTGCAATGATTTTCATTCGGACACTGACATTATGTGATGTCTGCAAGATTTTCACCAATTTCACCGTAACACCACCATGCTGGAGTGAGCCTTAAAGCCTGTGCATTAAGCCAGGCCTGTTGGCTGTATGTCAGTACTCGGCTCATATACCCACCAGTAACTTTTAGTGCATCATAAACAGCAGGTACTCGACTGAAACAGGAGTTGTTGCTATCTTTTCTCTGCTGTTTCATGATGTCAGGGTCCTTGTTAGCGGCCTCCGCAAGGCGTTTGGTTTCATTCGTGTAGCCAGTGAACTTGCCCGTGGCGCTGCTGTACCCCGCTACCAGCATCTTGTTGAAGTAGACCTTCTCCAGGTACAGAGCATCACTGCCGTCTCTGGCAGAGAACTGGCAGTGCACAACGCCATGAGCGAACAGACCACCTGCAGGGTGACAGACAGTGATGTTCAAAGGTTGGATTTCAACTTCAACTCATTCCGGCCACTCACCTTCGTCTTCAATGTGTGCACAAACCCTCAAATCTAAATAAATAATAAGAACATGCACTAAAAAGCCTCCACCAGACCATCAGAATGCTCTGAGGCGTTTTAATGCTAGACTGAATGGGTGAGGGAGGGGGAAGTGCTGGTTTTATTTCACTCTCAACGGAATGCTTTTAACACGCACTTCATAAATGGAGGTGCTTAGTGCGCCGACAGCAAGGCCTGAGAATAAAGCCTGAGTGCCAGATAGCCCCTATGGACAGCCCGTGTCAAGTCGCCAATGACCCGAATGCTGTGACACACGCGCCGCGGTATCCAAGTCGGAAAGCCATTGTGGAAGGAATATTAGGTCAGTGTGAATCTCAAAGTTGTTCATGGACCCAGTTCGATATGCATTAGGCCATGGACCCCAATTTGGTCCTCATAGCTTAGTTTGTACAGTATTTGCTTTTCACATACCGCACACAGGATGCAGTCAAACAAAACAAGTGCTTCCCTGTCCTCGCTCTGAAATCTTTGTCAAAAAAGGTTTTGAAACATGATTCCAGAACAAGAGAGACAAGTGTAGGAAGTGAAAGTTGATACTTCTCTCGTCTGCAACAAGTTTTAAACGCACAGTGACCTTTAAGAGGTCCCCCCCTTGTGAGTGTGTACATGTGTGCCTAATACGCATGCACTGCCTAATTGAACATGCATACTTATGAGACAGACAGACACACTGTACACACACACACACACACACACACACACACACACACACACACACACAGACAGACAGACAAGTGTGTGTGTGTGTGTGTGTGTGTGTGTGTGTGTGTAATAATGATCATAATGATACAAAATAAACTCTGAAATGTCACAATGCATTTTAAATAAACACTTCTCAATCTCCACTCAACTCACCTACTGCAGTCAGAGACAGGAGCAGCCAGAGAACAGAGCAGACCCATTTAAGCACAGCCATGATTTAACCAGGAATGGAGGGATGAGGAAACATTCTGCAGCCACTGGCACAGTGGCACTCCTTCGGTGGGCGTGCACCAGGAAAGCTACAAGCTGTGATTTGATTACTATACAACACAAACAACAGATTATGTTTCTATGAATGAAAATTGATCCAATGAAACAAGCCATAGTGCTTTCTTGGGTTAAATCCTTTTAGCATTGAATTTTGAAACCGTACTTTTTTCTTCTTTTTCCCCCCTTTTTTAAGTCAATCAATCAATCCATTAGCTACAGTCTCTCTGCTTTTTTCCCCTTCTTGTATTCTGAATTAAACGGTAGCCTAATTAAAACCAGACTACTACGGCAAAAAGGTTCACAACTTTGATGTAGTTGTTATATAAATGATTGGAGTTGCTTATTTTAATGAATACAATTATATGTTAAGTGAAGTTGCAGTAGCCTACGCTTTGCACGCACGCCCAGAGGGGGGCCCCGATTTCGAAAAGCTTGTCGTCCTCCCAAAGGGAAGTCAAAAAGTCAGCGGGCCTGTAGGAGGTAGTCTCCCTGGTCTTCCATTGAGAGTCGTTCACAAATTTCACACCCTAGTGTTGGGAGGACACCTACTGGATGACAAGTAGTATTGCCTGAAGTACAACAGTTCAGATGTTCCCAACCACTGGTACGAGTCTCCCCAAACAAGGGGAAAAAAGACAAAAGTGGAATGAAATATATTTTCAAATATTTTCTGAGGTGGTACTTTGTATAAAAAGGTTGAAAACCCCTGCAATAGTTCACCCAGAGCGGTCGAATCCCGGGTATAGGACGAAAAAGTGATGGATTCCAGCTTTTGAGCATTAATATCATTTTGACAACAATTAGTAAATTGAATGTTAACTTAATTAGAGATGTGTTTAGTTGAGCTGTGTGGCTCATCATCTGTCATTTATGGTGTCCGATTGGTTTTGTTTTTCACCGCCGCCCAGTGGTGGACAGATAGCAGACAAAGTGACAAAGGAATGGTTGTCAAAACATTTTCTTGTCATGAAGTCAGACAGCTCTTTGAACACACCCTTGAACCTTAGGCCTACCTAGTCTACTTAAACTATTTAGCTTAATAGTCTAGTTTTAGCTAAACAAAAATAAACACTGGCATAAAAAGGAACAGAAACATAATTGCCCAGACTCTTCTTCAACAAAGATGGCGAATCTTTGTTTTGTACTTATACATACAAATGTATGGTACAAACACGGAAGCCCTTGGCTTCAACTAGAAACCTAACCCTAACCTCTGACAAGCTACCAACCCTATAGCTACCCTTTGTTGAGTGAACTACTGCCACAAGCAAGGAAAGAGCCTCACTTCACTGAAGGGATGTGATATTGTACTGAATGGAAAGTGATGTTGATGTGGACATCGACTTCACTGAAACTGATGAAAAGTCGAATGAAGAGGGGAGTCCAAAGACAACCCGAACCGGCCAAACACGGAAAGCCCCGTGAATCAGTGGCAGCCCTAATACAGACTTTTCTGGTCCTCCTCTGACTGAAGATGTGAGTTCTCTCCACACAACACTGCAGTACGTCCGCTGGTTTGTGTCTGAAGACATGATTGACTCTCAAAATTGTGTACCTAGCCTTCAAACAACAGGAACATGGAAAAGTAGCAGAAATGTAGAAAAGGAATAGAGCAAATGATGGGCATGCATCTGAAGCTGGGCCTTGCACAAATGAATAGATGCCAAATGTACTGGGAAGCCGCCACACGGCACACCCCTGTAGCTGATGTGATGCCACGCAACATATTTCAGTCTTTGTTGACCTCGTTACATGATAGTTGACAACTTGACAGTGCCAGAGAGGGAAAAGGACAAACTCTGTATTGTGTGTGTTTACTGTAAATTAGGATTCTTTGGTACATTCAAAATTGTACTGTTTTTCATTTTGTTATTCTTTTAATACAATCACAATTCTTAAAAATATGGCTTATTGGTGTTATTATTCATATGAATAATAACATCAATGGAAATATCCTAAAAAAAACAGGGTTGTATTATAATCGGGGACTAGAAAACTTGACATTCAATGTTCTTTTTTTCCACAAATGAGTCATTGAAAAATAGGGGTCTTATAATCAGAGTAGTCTTATATTCGGGATAATACGGTATACTGTTCTGAAGCCAAATATTATTCATAATGTATACTGTTCTGAGGCCAAATAATAAACCATAACCATATAAATGAACCCTTAAGTTGTTTTAGTGAAGTATATAGACATCTGTCATGTTATTCTGACTAAAATTATTATTAAAATGGCCTATAGGAAATTCTGCTACCCAATAGACCCAACGTCGTAATATTACATTTCAATAAAACCTTACAAAAACATAAAATAAACATGATATTTTCCTCTCCAAAGTACTCCTACAGGAAACGTCTTTTTTTTTTGTAAGTATAAATATATCCGGGTCAGGTTAAGCTATATAGTTATTAGTTAAGATGAATAACATTTTTATAGCACTCAGAATTAAAGCTGAATGGCCTCCATTTCATAAGCTATTCAAAAATAGCAAATCAACAAGCTCACAACATGTCGCAATGTGAGCTTATGGGGTCCCTGACTCCATCCATGGCACATGATCTTTTCAGATGGGGGTCCGTGGCCTAATATATATAAATTTGGGGATCTGTGACATTCAAATGTTTGAGAACTACAGTATACACAATTACACATGGGCACCTCATTGGCTGCTGCTGTTCAGTATGTCTATTGAACACGGAGGTCGACTGTAATTTGTAGTTACTAGTTATGTTCTGATTAAGCAACATTACAAGAGAGGGTGTACTTTACCCTGATTATTGGCACACCAGCGATGACCGGAGTTCCACAAGCATCACTGAAGTGCCGATAATCAAGGTAAAGCACACCCTCAAGCAGGGCTGGATTTACAGTAGTATTGGCTGAGGGCTCCCAGGCTAGACAACATTTCAGGGCCCTGCGGGGTGCACAAATTGCCGGGAAAAAAGGGGGTAGCTTGGTTTAATGTTGGGGTACCCACCCCCCCAAAAGAGAGAGAGAGAGAGACAGACAGACATACAGACACTAGTCGCTCTGCTTGGTGGGCTTTAGACTGGATAAGGCTTTCCAAAGCTACCCCACAACACAGTAGGCATTAGGGACTTTAAGCAACGACGTCATGCTCCGGCGGCAACCAGAAATGGATCAGTGCTCGATAGATAAACCTGCTTGCTGTCGCAGCCCTTCCTACTATGGCAGGAACTAGCCTTCCACGTAGTGACTACAACGTCCGTGATTTTAGTACTTTGGACGTGTTTGTATTTATGAGCTCTGCTAATTATACTTTAGTCTAAATGAATTCACTGAACATTTCACAAACTGTCCAAAAGTAACATCTTACAATCTTACCAGATCATGTTGCCTTCAAAACGTTTCAGTAGCATTCGTCATAATCGTCAACATCAGTTGATCAACTGTTAGCTTTGGGAACCAAAAAGGGGTGGGAACCCGTCGCTGACGACCGGTTGCTTAACGATTGCTGCAGTGCAGACAGCAGAGCAGAAGCTCTCAATGTTTTAACCATAATACAACTAAATATACAAGAACTAAACACAAATCTCACTTGAATTGGATTGCAATAATTTACAATTTCATCATTAATTTTTTTTTTTTTTTCAATTTTTTGTTACAGGGCAAGTTTGAAGTCATCACACACACACACACACACACACACACACACGTTTCAGGAAGTTGTGATTGTTGGATTACAGAACTGAAAAAAAAACATACAAAAACACCACAATAACTGACTGAAACTATATTATGTAGTTTATGTGGGTATGTACAAGAAAGTGGCGAAAAATATAGACGATCGCAGCCTGAAAAAGTTGAGAATTACTGTACTAATAGCGGAACTATCCTGGATATGAGAGAAAAAAACAAAGAAGAAACAGAGAATATCACTTACTGGTGCTCTACAGGTTAGTTTGATAGGGATGGCCCTGGTTGGGACACGGCATGGACGCACTTATGGGCATTTAAGTACTTCTGGCAAGAAAAACCCTTCCCACACTCGTAACAGCTGAACGGCTTTTCTCCAGTGTGAAGTCTCTCGTGTACCACGAGGTGAGTCCGTTGAGTGAAACCTTTCCCACATTGGTCACAGCAGTAAGGTTTCTCTCCGGTGTGAACTCTCATGTGTTTCACAAGGACACCACTTTGCCTGAACCTTTTCCCGCACTGCTCACAGCCGTATGGCCTCTCTCCGGTGTGAATTCTCCTGTGTGTCGAGAGGCCGTTTCCTTGAGCAAAGCACTTTCCACATAGGTCACAGCGGTAAGGCTTCTCGCCAGTGTGAATTCTCATGTGCGACATGAGCTCAGACCTTTGAATGAAGCTTTTTCCACATTGGACACAGCAGTAAGGCCTCTCTCCAGTGTGAATTCTCTTGTGGTTCCTAAGGCTACGCTTTTCAGAAAAGCTTTTCCCACATAGGGAACAACAGTATGGTTTCTCTTTAGTATGGCTGCGTTGATGAACTTTTAATGTTTCATGCCGGGAATAGATCTTCCCACATGTTTCACAGCCGAAAGGTTTCTCTCCAGAGTGAATTGTCTTGTGGGATTTGAGGTTAGATCTGTAATTGAAGCTTCTCCCACATTGGTCACAGCTGTAAGGTTTCTCTCCAGTGTGAGTTCTCTTGTGTGCCACAAACGCAGACTCATAAGTAAAACTTTTTCCACATTGGTCACAGCAGAAGGGCCTCTCTCCTGTGTGAACTCTCTTGTGTTGCACAAGTTGATTGCTTTGAGTGAAGCTTTTCTTACACTGGTCACAGCAGTATGGCCTCTCTCCGGTGTGAATTCTCTTGTGAGTCGAAAGCCCACATGCATGAGCGAAGCTTTTCCCACAATGGTCACAGCCGTAAGGTTTCTCTCCAGTGTGACTTCTCTTGTGTGATACAAGGTGTTGCCTATGCGAGAACATTTTCTCACACTGATCACAGGAGTGAGGCTTCTCTCCAGTGTGAATGATCTTGTGCGAAGCGAGGTAAGCCATTGTAGCAAAGCTTTTCCCACACTGGTCACAGCAGTGAGGCTTCTCTCCAGTGTGAAGATGCTTGTGTTTAATAAGACTAGAGCTGTGACTGTAGCTTTTCCCACACTGGTCACAGCAGTATGGCTTCTCTCCAGTGTGACTTCTCTTGTGCACGATGAGGCCACTCTGTTGATTAAAACTTCTCCCACATAGCTCACAGGAGTAAGGCTTCTCTCCAGTGTGAATTCTTTGGTGTGTTGTGAGACGAGAGCATCGAGTGAAGCATTTACCACATTGGTCACAGCTCCAACTTCTTGGTTTGACTGAGGACAGGGCAAGACGGGCATCTGAGATAGAAAACAGAAAATAACCGGCTTCATGCATCAACTAGCCTTTGAGTTCAGAGCCAGTCAAGTCAGTTTTACTTAAAAAGAAGAAAAACACAAATAACACAATTAATATTCTTCTTAGGTTTTCTTTTTTGAGCAGTGCTCCAACATGTGACGTTGTGTGTCTGGGTGTCCATTAGTCGGTAGCAGCACAGTTACTGTGGTCATGTGAGACCATGTGGGTTTATACATCATGAGAAGTGGGAGATGAGAACAGATTAAAGCAAAGAAACAGAGAGGGCATAAAACCTACCGAGTTCCACCAGTTTAATAGCGACAACTGGGTCTATCATCTGCAGTCTCGTGGTCTTCATAGACTTGTCTGTGATGAAGGAATTGAAATCCCAGGGGAATTCTGGATTAATAATTAACTCAATTCAATAATAACAGACAATCTGGCAGGTGGGCAGGCCGGCGGACCATGGCCACGTCAGTGTGACTCAGACATAACCATGAATAAACTCGATACGCCCATATATAGGCTTGTCACTATGACTCAGACATAACCATAAACAAACCCGATATGCAGTTATGAAGAACTTACAGAGTTCCTGCTGGTATTCAGGTTCCGCCTGTTTATAGATCATCGGTAGAGGGCGCTAAGTCCTGAGGTTACTGTACTTTTTATTTGCATTGTAATCCCCATAGGAATTTTAGATCGCCTCATATAAGAACTGTGATTGAAAAATAATCAAATCATCCCTGGCATTTCACTCATAATTGGATATGAAGAATCAACTGAGGCCAATGTTACTGCTGCTGAATTTGTTACATTTTCACTAGAAACAGACTATCAAATATGAGTGACTGACTGTTAAACGATACAGAGACACCTCCCCGACAATATCGCAGAGACAGTTTGTTTACTTTTGGACCACAATACTTACAGTATATGAGATGATTTTAAGATGTCCCCATGTTATTCTCCATAGAGAAACACTTCCATGAACCAGGGTCTGAGCGAGTGACGTCAGGACTTCGGCGCTCTATAGGCAAACTTAAATGGCGAACTTACCGAGTTCCTGCTGGTCTTTAGGTCCCGCCCGTTTAAGAACAGCCGTGTCTGGAGAGTTCATCTTCACTGGTCTGGTCTTCATAGACTTGTCTAAAATGAAGGAATTGAAATCCCAGGGGAATACAGGATTAACCCAACTTCAATAATAACAGCAGGCATGCAAACAGACAGACCAGACACACATTTTTTGGGGGGGCACAAAAACTATTTTAGCGGGTGGGAACACTGTGGTGTTCCCGCAACTATATATTGCCCAGTATTCTAATAGCCGGGGAGCCAGCCATCCAAAATTTGAGAAGACCTGTGATGTCATGACATACTTTTTATTTGTATTTTTTCTATTCATTAACAGATATTTACTCACTACCCGTGTGAACTGAGTGTTGCAAAGGAATTTAAATCCCATGGGGAATACAGGATTAATGAACTTCAACTTCAATAAGAACAGACAATAAGGGAGGAGGAGAGTTACAGGAGAAATGTCAACGTAAGATGTCAACGTAAGATGAAGTGAGGGCGCAGCCCTCACTTCACACGAGTGTGACTTTTTTTAATGTGCAGGAGTCCCCTTTTTGAGGGGCTCTAGCCCGTCCTATGCCCAGCGTTGTCTGTTTTTGTGTGAACACAAACACAATGATTTGATTGGCTGATCACCCCATAGCGATGATTTACATATTGAGGATAAAAGTGAGAGCAGAAAAGTGAAGACGCCAAAAGTGATTGACCGGAGTGAGTCAGTGACAGTTGTGACGATTTGATTGGCTGAGCACGGAAAGTGATGCATGATGATGTGTGATGATAAGAGCACCCCTCACTTCACAGGAGTGTGAGTTTTGTTTCTATCGATAAATAAAACTATACAAGACAATGGAGATACTTACACTGGAGAGATGTTACCTACAAGCACACACCTGGACTGTTGACAGACTCCTCAGCTGTTATTTTACTCTGCCTCGATCTTGGACGTGGGAACAGCTGGGTCTTTTCGGGCCGTGACCCCCCAAAATAATCATATTTAAACTGATAAGTTGTTATATTGTTTGACTAGGATCCACAGATTGTGAAAATAGCCAATCTACAAGCTCGCAATGCCTCGCGCTGTGAGCTTGTAGATCGGCTATTTTCTCAATTTTTGCCTCTTATATTATTTGACAATTTGGTCAATGTTTGACGAGTTTTTATAGTATAGTTTATGGTACAGTTTGTTACTTTTGATGCAGAAATGGTATTTTTTTCTCTGCTTTTATTTTTGAGGTATTACAAAGGTTTTAAAAGTCCTTGAATTGTCACGTCGCTGCATGGGGACCCCAAAACAATCATGTGGAGATCCCCCTGGGGGTCCCGACCCACAGGTTGAGAACCACTGCTCTAGTGCATGTCCGGTCTGGTCGTGTGTGCGCCGACTAGTTTTGTTTCATTTCTGCTTGCTTGAAAATGGCAGCTTTATACTGTAGGAGTGGGGAATTTTTTTGTCCAGATTGACGATGAACAATGTCAGTCAACATCAGTGATTTCAAAAGTGAGACACACAAAGCCTTCACCCAAGCAAAGCAAACACACTCGCCCCCAAAAAACACACTCGCCCCCAATTCTTACTGACGTTGTGTTTAGGAGTACCTGCTGGCGATCGTTCCCAGGTCGCCGGATTTGCACACATAGCAGTCTAGGACTACATAAGTTTATCGTTCCATTTCCAATGCACGCTGTCTGTGTGTGTGTGTGTGTGTTTGTGCAATCCCCACTAAAACGCACTTGCCCGTAGGGGCAACCTGAAAGCAAACTTCACTTGCCCGACCGTTTTATTTACCTGCCACGGGCAGTCTGTCAAGCATTAGTGTCAACCTCTTCAATTTAAGAGGAACAGCAGGGTCTGGATAGTTCATCTTCACCTGCAGTCTGGTGGTCTTCATAGACTTGTCTGTAATGAAGGAATTGAAATCCCAGGGGAATACAGGATTAACCAAACTTCAATAATAACAGCAGGCATGCAAACAGACCAGACACACATGTTTTGGGGGGGCCCAAAAGTATTTTAGGGGGTGGGAACACTGTGGTGTTCCCGCAACTATATATTGTCCAGTATTCTAATAGCCGGGGAGCCAGCCATTCAAAATTTGAGAGGACCTGTGATGACATGCAGCTGTCGCTGCGCCCCTCACTTCACACGAGTGAAGTGAGGGGCTTTTTTTTAATGTCCCCTTTTTGAGGGGCTCTAGCCCGTCCTATGCCCAGCTTTGTCTGTTTTTGTGTGAACACAAACACGATGATTTGATTGGCTGATCACCCCATAGCGATGATTTACATATTGAGGATAAAAGTGAGAGCAGAAAAGCGCCAAAAGCGATTGACCGGAGTGACAGTTGTGACGATTTGATTGGCTGCGCACGGAATATGATGTATGATGATGTGTGATGATAAGAGCGCCCCTCACTTCACAGGAGTGTGATTTATTTTTATTTTTCTATCAATAAATAAAACTATACAAGACAATGGAGATACACTGGAGAGATGTTGCCTCCGTTACAAGCACGCACCTGGACTGTTGACGGACTCCTCAGCTGTTATTTTACTCTGCCTCTTGGACGTGGAAACAGCTGGGTCTGGAGAGTTCATCTTAACCTGCAGTCTGGACCTCATAGAGTCTGTGGTGAAGGATCCAAGGGAAATACAATACTTAACTTCAATAATAACAGACAATATGAGGAGGAGGAGAGTTGGTCAATCACTTGTGTATCAATTTGTAATGGAATTGTAATGGAATGGAAGTGTAATGGAATAATGGAATTTCCAACTTTGATACTATATTGTGCAAAATATCGATATTCAATACAATGTTTGATACCACAGGGAATAGCTATATACTATATAGCTACCGGTATATACTGTAACTATAGCACCTGACAAAGCTATAGCTGTAGAACCTGACGAAGCTCACAGCAAAATGCATCATGCTAATAAATCATTTTGTGCCGTAGGAAGCTGTCCATCTGTTCTCTGGAGTGTGTCCATTCTTTTTTACAGTTCATATGCCTGCTGCCTAGACTTGCAACTTCTATTATTATTAAATGTTTTCTATCTATCAATAAATACATCTATACAAGACGATGGCTATACAATGGAGACGTGGGCCTCCGTTACAATCACGCACCTGGACTGTTGACAGACTCTTCGGCCGTCATTTTCATCAGCATGGCCACCTGCTGCCGCTCGGACATGGGGTAATGTCCGGCACGGATCCCTGGCATCTCCATACCAAACGGGAAGCCTGCCTTTCGGGGACTGGAAGGTTCCTTGTTAATGCACTTCCGCACTGGACCTTCTCTGTGAAGAGAGAGAGAGAGAGAAAGAGAGGTAAAAACACACCATGTCAAACTTACTGAGCAGCACACAAACACAATGCAACACGTGCACAGCACTGCGCAACGGCAACTGAATTTAAAACACTAGGCTATGAGAATAACAGTAAAGAAGGAAGCGTTTATGGCCAGATGGGCCTTCCTCAGTGTTAATAAAATATTGTCTATATTCATGAATCCACTTGCTGACCAGCTGTCGGTATTGAGCAACTTTTTACAGGGGTTTCTTGTGACCCTACCATTAACATGGTAGGGTAAGGCAAAAATGTATATGTAAAAGTGTATGTAATTGGCCGCCGACTCGGCGGCCAATTACATATACTTTCTGGGGTCCTTGACATGAAATAGTTTGAGAACCACTGACATGGAAACATATAGGTTTCTCAGAAAACTGTCTTTTGGAAATTTGGAAGACATTTGTAGTCCTAAATAGGTTTGTTTCAGTAGGACAGTGGTTCTTAAACTTTTTCATATCAAGGACCCCCATAAGAGAAGATTTGTATGGCTATGGCAGTGACTCTCAGACATTTTAATGTCAAGGATCGACCCCCAGTTTGACCTGCATTACGGAGTCCCATGCAGTTGATGGCATTTCTACATCTCTGGGACCCCAATTTATATCGTAAAATCAATGTTAATTTAGGTGATTAACCAAATCATCAATAAAGATGATTCTGACATTAACATTATACACGCACGCACACACGCACAGAGAGAGAGAGAGAGAGAGAGAGAGAGAGAGAGCGAGTCAGTTGCAAGTACAAGCTCACAAGCTTTAAAATACAATAACAGTTAAACTGTCAAATTGTGGTAGAAAACGTGTTTCCGCCATATATCCGCCTATATCCATTACCCAGTTTAGTTTAGGACAAAAAAACAGTAAATTAGACCAAACGTTTTACAGTCAACAGCGAAAGTGACTAATGTAACTGCACATACCTGTTCTTCTGACTGAGTAACTTCACTTGTTCTCTGGTTTCAAGTTGTTGAAACTTTCAACAACTCACGAATAGCAGAAAACAGCTTTTGGTCAAAACCCCGTCATATAGTTGTTGTTGTTGTTCTCCGTTTCTTCGGACATGTATATCTGTTAGAATAGGAAAGACGCGCTTCTGAAATCTGAATACCTCTGTATCTGTATTTCTTTGTCGAATGCCGAACTTCCTGTCTTCCTGGCTTTAGACTTTAGAGGAAGCAGAGCCGTGTAGGCCTAATATCTAAGGCTCTGAGAGGAAGTAGGCAGCCGCCTTCTTTATAGGAGCTATTTATTTACATTAATTCGGTAGTAGGCCTATATTATAATCGTACATTGGCACTGATGGCTCGTCGTAAACAAAATTATGCTGCTCAATCTAAACCTCAAGTCTGTCTGACTTTATAGACCAATTATTTGTTTACAAACATTGGGATGGGAGCTGCACAACAGATCTCCAAACCTGTTGTTTTGGGGAGCGCTGGTTTCAGTTCATTCAACCTCCTCTTGTGTGTTGGCTAGTGAGGTGCACTCGTCTCTAGGTCCTATAGAGTCTAGGAGACATTTATACTTCAAAGCGCAACAGTATTGCGCACAGAGAACAGCTGCTCACATCGCATCGCGGATGCGACTGTTGTGAGCGTAGAGGTCTGCGTGCGCGACACCATCGCAGGACGAAGCATAAATTATACTTGATGGGCTGCAGGTGCGCGTGCAGCCGTGGACAAAATGGGACAAACAGGCTCTGCTGCCGAGCGCACCTCCCGTTCTTATGACAGCGACTGGAGGTGTGGTTTTGAGGACAACTGCAGAACTGCTTTGAATTACTATTATTGTTCTCACACAACAGAAACCAATGGATTATAATATAGCCTATAGTGAGAGAATACAATACAAATCCTAATCATTCTTCCTCCACACTGGTAGAAAAACAGCATCTGAAAGTTTGATGGTGCATCTTATGAGAGGCAGGGTTCTTCTACTGCCTCTCATATGCCTATGTTAAAATATCTGCCTATGTTAAAATTTACATTTTGATTTATTGATTGACATATTTATAGTTTGCAAAATTACAGTACATTTAAAGCACAACTCAATACAAAGACTGTTAACTGTGAGTGGACGACCCAAGCATTACACTTGTTTACAAGAGGGTCCAACTTGTTCAAATCATCAAAACATTTAGAGACGTACAAATAGACACTTCTATATAGCAAAAAAAAAGAGAACAGGAATTCATCATAAAGCAGGTAAAAAGGGAAAAGAAACATTATACAGTGAGGGGAAAAAGGGGTGGGGGGGGTTCAGATTTTACGGGGGCCAGTTTTGGTTTTGAAGGAGTCAAGGGATTTGCATGTCTTAATGACTGTTGGTAGGGCGTTCCACATTTTGATGGCATAGGAGCGAAAAATAATGTGTCCCTTGTTTTGAATCTGGGTTGCACATGGTTTGTTGCACTCCCTCTGGTGTTGTGGGTGTGGACTTCGTTAACATTAAGGAAGTAAGTATTTAGACAGGTACATGGGTATCTTGGTGGTGTATCGAATCTTGTGGACCAGACCCATTGCAAGATGCTGTACTCTGTCGTCGACCCAAAGCCATTCCAGCCTGTCAAAGTGGGCAGGGGTGAGGTGGGTTCGGGGGGTGAGGCCAAGTAGGAGCCTGACCAGTTTGTTTTGGGAAGTCTGGAACCTTGTTTTAAGGGGCTTTGAGGTGCTGTGGTACCAAGAGGTGCATGCATAGTCAAAGAAACCTTGTACGAGGGCACCTGTTAGGGTCTTCAAGGTGTTTGTGTTGACCAGTGAGGAGATCCTGTAAAGGAATCTTGTTATTTGGTTGACTTTTTTGATTACGTTGGTGGCCATTTTATCACCGGGAAGATTAGCCTCCAGGATGGAACCTAGGTAGGTAATTTCATCTTTTCATGTGATAATATTGTCACCCACTAACCAAGAAGCCATCTGCCTATAGCTGAGATTACTATTTGCTATTAGCTTTTCCATTGCTCCAGACTGTATGACCGAAGCATTTGGAAACGGCGAGAGGTCTGGCAATGCGAGACTAGTCGCATTGCAACGTAGATCAGGTATTCTGGGCATTGTGAGCTTGTAGATCAGGTGTTCTGGGTATTGTGACTTTGTGAGCTTGTAGATCAGGGTATTCTTTTCTGAGCAGAGACATTTCTTATAGACGGAATAGTCGGACGGAAATGTGTTCAGATTACAGTTCTAACTCAAGTCCAGTTCTCTAAGACATTGGTTCTCAAAGTGGGCTCCCTCTGGAGGGTTCCAAGGGGTCCCCAGCAATTTGGGATAATACATATTAACCCCCTTTATCCCTATTTGGTTGGTTATTCAAAAATAGCAGATATACAATATACATTAATATGATAGTATGATCTATTATCTTTCAATTCATTCAGTGTAACTGGGTCTGGCCATTGGGCATTCCCAGACCTGTTATTTCAGCAGCCTTTAGGGCGAAGTCGCTTCTGGCCCTCAGAGCGTCTTACTGGTTAAGTTACAGAGACTGATAAAATACTGATAAACTCCTCTGTAAACACAATGGAAGGTAGAAGTTCAACCTCGACCAAATCTCATGTCTCGTGAAATTCCTATACGGGCACTGCTCTGGAAACAATGAAGGGCTTAAACCCTAGAATGTCTTGTTCTGCCAAGGGCCTGTGTGTGCCCAGCATCATGAAAGATGCAGCCTAGATTTTAAACAAAACTGAGGGTGTAAAGTAACAACGTCTGGAATCAGACTGAAGGGATGAAGACATTCTGAGTCTGCCTTTTGTTGCAGATACTTGGACGACGGTCAAGGAAAGAAATACACATCATTGTGTTTCGGTACCTGATACCAGGAAACAGAAAACAATGTCAGCTCACAGGGAAGGTGAAGCAGAGAGACAAACCTCTGGGAACCATCGTCAAATGAATGAAGTGCCGTCCTATTTCAACACCGACCTGTCATGTCTACTGGGAGGATTGCAAACACTCCAGATCAAAGGCGTAGATATGCACCACCCACCCCAACAATGCTGAGATAGCCTTGAATGGCCCACCGATTAGCGATGGTTTGACCAATATTTTGGCAAAAAGTGCTAAATCAGTTCTAATCAATTTGATTACCGGTAGTTTATTTGTTTAAAAAATATATATAATAATAATAACAATAATAACAACTGCCGTTCTACATTGAAGCTCACAATATGTCGTGAGTGCCACGCCGATATGTCGGCCTGGCTCTAGATAGAACATCTCGTCAATTTGCAGCTGGCTGCTAAATCTGTCTTACCTGTTTGCAGAGGGTGAGGCTGAGTGACGTTTTAGTTCTCTGAGAAGATTGAAAACAGGTTCTTAGAATATTTTTTACGTTGGTTATTCAAAAATAGCAGATATACAATATACATTAATATGATAGTATGATTGCGAATGCAGTGATTGCGAACGCAGTGAGCACTTACTATGAGACCTAGCAGATCATGTCTGTGTGTGTGTCTGTCTGTCCCGCTATCCAAATATGGAGTGTGTTGCATCAGCAATCACTCAGCTCCATATATGGGCACAAAAGGGGCCAGGTCCACTCAGCTCCATATATGGGCACAAAAGGGGCCAGGTCCACATATACAGTAACAGCGGGACAGACACACAGACAGACAGACATGATCTGCAGGGTCTCAGCTGCGTTCGCTTCCCGCGTTTGCGCGTCTTACTGGTCTATTATCTTTCAATTCATTCAGTGTAACTGGGTCTGGCCTTATTAGTAATTAACACACATTTTACACTCTATACCTGGCCCGAAAACATAAAAAAAGAAAAAGAAAAGTAATTTATATGGGCATTCCCAGACCTGTTATTTCAGCAGCCTTTAGGGCGAAGTCGCTTCTCGCCCTCAGAGCGTCTTACTGGTTAAGTTACAGAGACTGATAAAATAGGCCTACTGATAAACGCCTCTGTAAACACAATGGAAGGTAGAAGTTCAACCTCGACCAAATCTCGTGTCTCGTGAAATTCCTATACGGGCACTGCTCTGGAAACAATGAATGAATGACCTTTATTTATATAGCACCCTTCTCAGCACGAGTGCACAGGGTGCTTTACAATAGTACAAAAATAAAACAACTATAACAACAGCAGGCAGCCATTATCACAGAATAAACAGTGAAAAACTAGCATCAAAAAGGACAATAGCGGTGTTGGCGAAAGGGCCTTTCTGTGTGGAGTTTGCATGTTCTCCCCGTGTCCCCTAGGGTAGGTACCCTCACAAAAACATGCAGTAATGCTGGTCTCTAAACTGCCTCCCCCTGGCCAGCCGGGGTGCCTGATGGATGGGAATGGAACTGGATGGAATAACGTGTTCCTTCCATGCGCTACGTCCAACCAGGGAAACTCCCTCCTGTCAGGTGTAAAGGAGCAACTTGGACACTCAGGCATGAAGGAAGCATGAGTTCAAGTCCGTTGCTCTCCCCAGGTTGGCGGAGGGTGTGTAGAGCCCAGGATCACATTAGATAATTGACACAGGGGTGAAAAATGGGTTACAAAATCGTGGGATAAAAATTATAAATTAAAAAAAAAGGACAATAAGAACACACAGATAAAAACACAAACAGTAGAACATCAAGTGATTATAGGTGACCAAAAGCCTGTCTGAACATGAACGTTTTCAATTGTTTTTTAAAAGAGGCCTCAGAAAGGACAGTTCTTAAGTCCAGGGGGAGGGCGTTCCACAGCCTAGGGGCTGTCACTTCAAAGTCACCCTTTGTTTTTAATCTGGTCCTGGGGCTTAAACCCTAGAATGTCTTGTTCTGCCAAGGGCCTGTGTGTGCCCAGCATCATGAAAGATGCAGCCTAGATTTTAAACAAAACTGAGGGTGTAAAGTAACAACGTCTGGAATCAGACTGAAGGGATGAAGACATTCTGAGTCTGCCTTTTGTTGCAGATACTTGGACGACGGTCAAGGAAAGAAATGCACATCATTGTGTTTCGGTACCTGATAACACCAGGAAACAGAAAACAATGTCAGCTCACAGGGAAGGTGAAGCAGAGAGACAAACCTCTGGGAACCATCGTCAAATGAATGAAGTGCCGTCCTATTTCAACACCGACCTGTCATGTCTACTGGGAGGATTGCAAACACTCCAGATCAAAGGCGTAGATATGCACCACCCACCCCAACAATGCTGAGATAGCCTTGAATGGCCCACCGATTAGCGATGGTTTGACCAATATTTTGGCAAAAAGTGCTAAATCAATTCTAATCAATTTGATTACCGGTAGTTTATTTGTTTAAAAAAAATATATAATAATAATAACAACTGCCGTTCTACATTGAAGCTCACAATATGTCGTGAGTGCCACGCCGATATGTCGGCCTGGCTCTAGATAGAACATCTCGTCAATTTGCAGCTGGCTGCTAAATCTGTCTTACCTGTTTGCAGAGGGCGAGGCTGAGTGACGTTTTAGTTCTCTGAGAAGATTGAAAACAGGTTCTTAGTCCTGACACAACAATGCTGCTGTCTAATGTAGCATGGCGGTATAAATTAGTATAGCCAACTACGCCACCTAGTAGGGATTGCGCCATAGGAAATAGTTTTAGTAAATACTCCAAATACTAATAAACCACCTGAAACATGAATTACTCCCCACAAGCACAAGGTTTGTTGTACACTTAAAGTTATAATAATGGCAGAAATGGGTATAACATAATACGTACAAAGGGGTTTTATTAACAGTTACAACATTATCATTAAAAGAGTAATGCATTCAGGATAAAAGTATTAAAACAGTAAGTTAACCAATAACCATACTGGGCCTATAGGAACCAGTGCTAAGGGCAAGAGGAGAGGGCACCCCCACAAATCAAAGCAAACACAACAGAAAGGGGGTTACCACCACTGCCATGGGCCGTCACGTCACCTGGTCCCAAAATGGGCCTCACCCGGCACCAGTCCTGTAAGAGGGAACAGAACAGCAGTTAGGGACTCATAGTGGACTCCATTCAAAGGACATAGTTTAGCCTACAACAGTGGCTTGTAGTTTGTTATGGGTCTAGTGCCCAGTGGTCTCACAAAACAAAACTACCAACTAAAATTCAAAATTCAAAATTATTCACAAGACAGAAAACAATAATAAGAGGCTACCAAGGGTGGACCACATATCATAGTATTAGTCTGTTCTCTCTCAGACAGATAGAAAGCCTCCCTTCCATCTCATGGGAGACCTTGCCGTGGATGGAAAGGAGTGTAGTAGACAGAATATGTTCTTGGTGAACATTAAAACCACAAAGTTAGACTGTGCAGCCTAAATATTATTACTAATCAACCTACTAATGGGTGGGCAGAGGATGGGCTGCACAGCAGGGAACCAAAAGCCCATACTGCAGCTACACTAACACTAAAGACAAACCTAATCAGTTAGACAGCAAAGTGATCTGCCACAAATGTTTTGCAGTTAATGACCAGTGGAACGTAGGGAAATAAGAGGTGGCGGGTCTTTCCCCTGCTCAGATGGACTTATTATGGGAATAGAGCGAATATCTAGACACTGAAAATGTTGTGTCTACAACATGTTTTTCAGCGTCTCACCCTACAGAAAAGCTGTATCATTTGATATCAACAGGGAATAGTGAATCGTGTGCGTCTACAATGACTTTCCTTGTATCATGGTGACAACCACACAATAGATATATAATCCACACAAGACCACAGGAGGATAAGTGCTATTGTATTACACAAGACACACAATAGGAAATAGGAATCATACGAGAGCGAATATTTTTTCTGAAATATGGAAATGACCCACTCATTCAAACTGAAGCCTTGGGGAAGTAAGGTGATGCTGCCAGGCCTGTCGGAAGATTAAAGTTTCATTTGGCTTCTACTCTAATAAAGGCTGGGACGCAGAACAGCATGGCTGGACATGAGACACACACAGACGCAGAACTTCACTTTGGACCAATGTCAAAGATACGCTCAGGACCAATATTATGCTCTTCAAAAAGTGAGTGTCTATGTTTAATTCAAGTTATCCTAAAGCGGCACAACTTTCTGACTAATAATATGTAATTTTGTCCAATCTGTATGGTACAGAGTAGCCTACCGTATGTAAATACAATATAACTTATGCAATTGGGATGGTTGTATATGTCTGCCGCCTGCAATTCTATGGAGACATTTAGATTGTGTCAAAGGTCATGTCTCACCTAGACACAGGATCGGACCCGGACTGAAGGTCAAGGTTCAATAATTGTATCCCCCGAGCAGGGCGGGCTTCATGAGCTCAATGATGAAACATTCAGTGTTTGAAAAAGTTAAATAGTGCAGCTTTAAATTAAAGTTATTATGTTAGTGCTGAAGGATATGGACAAAATCAAATGAAAATGTTTTTGTCGAAATACGTATTGTGATGATAATATTGTTTTCCTTTGTTTCAAAAAAGGTCGACAAGCTCATAACGGTTGTGAGCTTTTCTTTTTTGACAATAAATGAAGCTTAATTGATTAAAACCATGTAATATGTAAAAAATGTAGATATTTTGTATTTAGTTAGTAGTTTAGTTTTCTTCCCTGTTTGATGTCTTGTTGACTAAATTGGCCTGCCAAAGTTTACTTTCCAAAGTTTACGACGCCTTGATGGCATCGTATGCTGAAAAGTGAAGATCTACAAGCTCACAGTGCGTCGCAGCTGGATCTCTTGTCCACTATTCCCTCCCTAAACATCTAGTTTTTATTTGTTGACATAGTAATTGTCAAAATATTTAGTCTTAGTTTTTATCAGTGAAAAAAGGTAGTCGACGAACATTTTCCGCCATAGTTTAGGTTGACGAAATAAACACTGGTGATCTCTCTCTCTCTCTCTATCCTCCAGACACCCTCAATGTCGTACAGCCGCCGTTCCCATCGCTCCTCCTCCTCCTCCTCTTCCTCGTCCTCTGCCAGTGCTTCGCGGTCAGCGGCATGCCCTTGAACTCCACGAACATCACGGACATCATGGACAGTGACATCGACGGTCGCGAGGGGCTGTCTCCGTCACGCTGTGCCATTAATACCATACAGGTGCAGTGGTGTAAAGTAACTAAGTACATTTATTTAAGTACTGTGTAATGAAGTACAATTTGGAGGTATTTTTTACTTTATTTGAGTAAATTCCAATACTTCACTATACATCTCAGGGGAAAGTATTGTACTTTTACTCCACTACATTTAGTTAAACTTTATACGTTCATTTGTAGATTTTTGTAGATTTTGATTATTATTACAAAACACAGATTTGTCACTTCAGCCATTTGAAAATAGCCGATCTACAAGAGGTTTATTTGATTGTATTTCCAAAAGATTTTTCTACATTTGAAAATTTTAAACCGGACATGATGACTATACTTTTACTTTTGGTATACTCTCATTACATTTTGATACCGATGCTTTTGTACTTTGACTTGTAACAGAGCACTTCTACATTACAGCATTGATACTTTTACTTAACCCATTTTGGTGTTAGCATTGTTATGCTTTAGCTATTGAAAAATAGCAGATCTACAAGCTCATAGTGCGCTACGAGCTTGTAGGTCTGCTATTTTTGAAAAATCGAAGAACGACTGACATAGAAGCATAGCTTTTTCAGAAAACTGTCAGGATGTAGAAGACATTTCTAGAACCTCATCTCAGGTCAAAGTGGGTTAAGTTAAAAAAAGAAAATCCCCCCACCACTGCGCAGGTGGGGGAGGAGAGGGGAGGAGAGGGGAGAGCGTACGGAGCGTACGTCCCACAGTGCAGCCCGGACGGGACCTTCCTGCCGCAGCAGTGCTGGGCCTCCTCGGGCCACTGCTGGTGTGTGAACGTCCTCACCGGAGCGGAGATCCCCGCCACGAGGACGCCGCCTGGACGCAGACCTGTGGACTGCAGTGAGTTCCACCCACCAAGTCACCCAGTTACCCAGACACCCACCCACCGGGCCACCCAGGCAGTCACTCACTCACCCGTCTCACCCGTCCCATCCCCCGTCCATCCTCTTCCTCAGCTTCCAGCTCAGAGCGATACAGAGAGAATGACTTCTGTGCGCCTGGCTGGTCTCGCTTCGGCACGCGCTGCTTCATCTTCATCCCCACCCTGAAGACCTGGCTGGAAGCTGAGGTGAGTAGAATGGAGAGAGAGAGAGAGGGGGGGCAGAAATGGATTACTGTATATGTATACTATACTACCAAACTACTGCTGTCTGTCTGTCTGTCTCTCTGACAGGCGTACTGTTTGTTTGAGGAGACCACTCTGGCGTCGGTCCACAGCGCAGAGGAGAATCATTTCCTGCAAACTCTGACCAGAGGAGACAGCCATGACTTCCCTCGCACCTGGATAGGAGGAACGGATGCAATACAGGTACTATAACCCAGTGGTGGGGGAAAAAAAGTTAAGTTAAAAAAAAAGCATCAATACTGCAATATAGAACTACTCCGTTACAAGTAAAAGTCCAGAATTCAAAATGTACTTGATCCGGAATTCAAAATGTACTTGAGTAAAAGTAAAAAGTACAAAAGTATTGGCATATAGAGATGCACTTAAAGTACCAAAAGTACAAAGTGCGCATTGTGCAGAATGTCCCGTTTCAAGTTTTCAAAGGTATAAAAATATTTAGAAAATGGCAAATCTACAAGCTCACAATGCATCGCAATGCGGCACATTGCTTGTAGAACTACTATTTTCAAATGGCTAAAGTGGTTACTGGATGTTTTGTAATAATAATCAAAATCTACAAAGTAACTTATAACTAAAATACTCCAGTAAAAGTACCTCAAAATGTACTTAGTTACTTTCCAACACTGACTATATCATAACATAGCCAGGATAGACCCCGGCCGCCTACTCTGAGTTGAGCTTAGTTCAGCCTGATAATCAGGCTAGGTACTATAGCAGGGCCAGAGTAATAATAGTAAGAGAGTGGCAACAAGTCCCATTGTAACAATGGAATGCGGAAGTGCTCATTCTATCTCAATAGTTCCAGCTATAGCTCATAGGCACCCGCTTTGCGGCGAGATCAAAGCGTGTCGCTACTCTCCTACTCTACACTCTGAGCAGGGCATAGCAGTGGGCGCGGATTTCTGGTTCCACTGAAAAATTCAAATTCATTTTTCCCCATATAGAGATTTACAAAAATATTGATATAAATTATTTTAAGCCTAGAATCAAGAGGAGAGCTGACGGAAAAAGACTCGCTCACTGTATAAAAATAAAGGAGAACTTAGATCGAGAAAACATGCTCATAAAGTCACCATGTGCCCAGGTCATCGTGACATCACGTGACATCATCAGGGATGGATATCAAACCCTGTAAGCTCAAGAGAATGTCCCCGCTACCACCCTTAGATCTCCATATACTGTATGGAGCTGACCTGTTCTGACATTCCATAATGTTGGTCTGGCCTTATCAAGCCCTGTACAAGACATGCTCCTTATATGGCCAGTACAGGATTCATTCCATGTTGATCTGACCCCCCATGACAAAGTGCCAGTGCTCGCCCAGAAGTCTGCCGTCAACGAGGCGGATGCATCACACGACGTCATCGCTTCTCGCCCTCAGGCGTCTTACTGGTGTGTATATATGTGTGTGTGTGTGTGTGTGTGTGTGTGTGTGTGTGTGTGTGTGTGTAGAATGGATTCTGGCTGTGGAGCGATGGGAGCAGGTTCGACTATAAGAACTTTCTCCGGGGACTGACCATGAGTTCTAGTGAACTCTGTCTGGAAATGAATGTTGGAGGTAAGCACATGCACGAGCGTGTGAGTGCACGCGCACACACGCACTCACAATCAGAATGCCATTTAATAATAACTGTGCACAGTCCCATTAATAAATAACTGTCTGTCGTCCTGTTCAGTGTCAATGGAATGGAACGACCTAGCATGCAACATCAAGAAGCCCTTCCTGTGCGCAAAGAACATCCACTCTCTGCGCAGCACGATGACAAACACATAACCACTATGATGTTCATGTTGTCACACTCAGTGGTTGAAAAAGTTCTGCCATTTTAAATTCTCAACCCTGGAACACTAAACATATTTTTTGTTACACCATCACTAAACACGGGTATATTTTACCCAATGTAAAATAGTCCATAAAAATATGTATCAATAAAATATACTGAAGTACAGCAATTGAGTTTTGGGTCTCCTTGTAGATCGGCTATTTTCCATTGCCGAGCCATGGGTCCCATAGGGCAGGAGCCTATCTCCTGTTTCTGTAGCGTGAGGAAGCTTGATGTACAAGTACACCCCCTGGATATAACGCTAGTATGTCGCAGGGACTTACCCCCAATCCAAACCCTTGATGCTGAGTGTCAAGCAGGGAGGCACTGGGTCCCATTTTTACAATCTTTGGTATAACCCGGCCCGGGGATTGAACCCCAACCTCCCAGTCTCAGGGCGGACACAATAACCACAAGGCCACTGAGCTGGTAGAATACCAGAATGCTCGACGCAAAACACAGTAGCCTCGCGGGCATACAGCCGGTGGAACTGTCTCAGCCTGGTATTCCTAAACGTAAACTCAGTAAACCATGCATAAACGGTTAAACCTAACCTTATTCCTATAACCTTTACCTCAGTAAAACGGTGCCAAAAGATAACCATTATTAACCATTATTAGTAAACTTAACCTCTAAAACTATGCCTATAGCTCTAGAGGGCTAAGCGTAATTTAAAACTTTTAAAACTCCTAGAAAAAATTACAAGAATACAAGAACGGCCCCGCTGAGCGTTTGGCGTGAGGTCGTCGGAATAACGTGTTTTAAGGCGAGCATTCCGGTTAACGAAATCTGAACCAACCCTTTAATGATATACAATATATACAATGTATATATGGAAGTATAATTAAATTAAATAAAGATTTTACTTTTCAGGATAACAATAAAAAAGCTCAAAACGCATATTGAGCTTTTAGATCAGCAATTTGTTCTACTTTTGTGTGACATAATGACAAAGTATAGGCATTCATTTACAGTAAAAAGTTAAAACTTCGGAGATAAGGTTTCCGAGTGTGGAAATATATAGTGGCCCTCCCCATCATCAAAGTATCCTATCCATAATGTAAGACATGAACAGGTGTATGGAGAGACCGGACAACATGGGGAAGAGAGAAGAGGAAGTAACGAGACAACTGACATGTTTGAAAATACAACCAAACACTGACTGGTTGACTTTTGTACAATATTTATTCAAATATGAAGTAGACGGTATACCAGCAGCAGCCTCCACTAGTACAGCAAAATGGCAGGTTACTGTGTGGTCTGCCAGAATTTGGCACTTAAGAGAGTTCTCTTCCACTGTCCACTGTGCTCCGAACCAGCAAGAACAAGACTCTATACCAGGTGTACCAATGTGTCATGAAGGAGTTTCATCTTGCCAGAAGGTCATTGTTAAACTTTCCTGTCTTTTGCAGTTTGTGCGAGTCCATTTTTGTGAGAAACTAGTACCGGTAAATACTATCCCCAGCAATAATAGAGGATTATTTGATTTGATTTGATTGGAGTGCTTTAGATGCCAGTTGGGAACAAGAGGCTTCCATCACATGGTTTGAAACTAAAGCAAATCTGTAGTTTGTATCGACAACCAAAAACATACTGCAGAACATCAAGATGTGAGAGAACCTAAGACAATCGACAGTGGAAACATTGCCTTATTGATATGTGGTTTACGTTTTTCCATTTATCATCCGCACTTACTTATTGCATTTAATTTGTTGTTGAAAATAATAATAATAATTTAATTTGACAACCGAGTTTGACAAACTTTAAGGACTCACAAACATAAGTTCCAAGACATATTTGCACGGTGACTCCTCTGTATAATCATAAACACGACACAAGAGATAGTTTAAAGCAAGGCAAATGGGGCTGAAATTGTCAACACATCAGCTATGAGGCAAAATAAGCCTTTTTTTAATAGTCGATAACAGACTGTGTGATTGGGTGTCTAATTCTGACTAGATAAAAATCAGGCTTAAGAGTATCCCAACCATCTTTGTTGCTTTAAAAGATGTCTTGTGTCAACCACAGTTTTACTGTAAAAACCTATAAGACTTTAAATAAAAAATATTTCCCATAAAACAATTGATAGTAAACAATGCTCAAAGGAGAAGTACAGTACACGATTGGTGCGCAATTAGCAACCTGGGCAAAGCTTTCCTTTGCTTGTGCTTTTCATCACTGAGCTCCCGAGTAACAGGTTTTGCAGCGGGGTTTGCAGTGGAGAGCAATATGTCAATCAATAAAGGCAGAAAGCCCCCAAAGATATCTTACAAATAAAGAATATGCAGCCTTCAATCACACAAAATATTGTTTCAGCTTAAAATTTAAAATAAATAAATAAAATAAAATAGTCTTAAAATAAATGTGATGGACCGTTCGACACATTTCTTTGTTGCAAAACCATTAAGTCCAAGACAGTTTGAATGTTCAAAATCAATTCAACAAATATCTGGTTGGTCTACTCTGTTCTGTAATTTGTGAATTGCACACTGAAACTTGTAAGAGAGATATTTCCTGCACAAAACGTCAAGCATTGTGTCATCACTGAAATAGAGGAAATGAAAGCAAAAAGACTGGTTGTATTGTCAGTCAAGTAGCTGACAAAACTAATGCATTAAATGATGAGGAAATAGAAAACACATTGTGGGATAACCGTATGGCTTAGGAGCATTTTATGATAGCAAACACTAGATAATGGCCATAGCATGTGCAGGTCCCAGCTTGTGCTCCATTCTATTTCCCTCATTAATACTGTCACGAAACAAAAATAATGCTAAAGCTTAACAAAGCTCTTCAGAAAGCAAACTATGAATTTATGTAGTTATGTAACTTAAATTTAACACAATCGCACATAATACGCACATGTGCGATACTCAAGGCTTTTTCATAAAATCAGATGAAAACATGTGGAGTGTCAATGACAAAATGTAAACTTTTACGTCCAGATTTTTCTCTTCTATGAACAAAATCAAATATGTAAAAAAACCTAAATATATTAAATAGCATGTGAAGAATTGTTTTTAGCCAATTCTAGTTTGTAAACACACTTACATAACATGGTCTTCAGATGATATTAAAAAAAAAACCTGATAGCAATAAATATGATATGATTTGCAAAACAAAACCCTAAAGGACCATCCACACCAGGAACGATAACTATAACTAAAAAAGTAAAAATAGCCTGGACGGTGACCAGCTGGAGTTTGAAATACATTGTTTTCAACGAGGGCGGCACAAATAAGAGCTATTTTAGGCATGTGCTTTAAACAACTACTTTAAAGTATTGTATAGTGACAACTAAAGTCTCTGTAATGTTTATGTTGTAATACTATTACAAAAAGAAACTATCTAAAATAAAGGGATTTAAAGCTTTAAAAAGCTGGGCTGCCATTAAGCCATTAAAGCTGGGCTGTTGCCCGAGTCCAGTGCATTCTGACTTTGTCACTGTTCACAATGCTCTTAGCCAATAGAAGTCCATGTAGAACAGATTGGACTGGCCCCATAAAGTGAACGGAGTTGTCGTAACTCTGTCTTACTCTATGGCTCTGGTACAAACTATTTACAGAACGGTATTGTTTATCAGCATCAATGTTCACGTCATTGTCCTCATAGTTATTATTCTAGGTGTAGGTGGCCCTTTAGCGTCTAAAAGGTAAAAGCCCTGCTAAGCGCCCCCCAGAGGCAATGCTGCTCAACACAGCCAGCCAGAACAAAGTGGTTTGTTTGAACCGACAGACATTGCCATCATTATGCTGTGTTCATGTTAGTGGCAACAAAGCCACAGGCTACAACCCGACGACTTGAAGATGACCACAAGAACTAAAAAATAAACTAAAAAATAAATCAGCACTCCAACGTCACACTTAATCATAAGTTTCACCCTTTATACAAGCCTTCTTTCAGTCTGCACACAATTGCTGCTTGTAATGGGGAAAGAAATATGACTTTTTTCACCTGCAATTCCCTTGTTCTTTTTAACCCAAGCCTTAATAATGTTCTCACTTGTCAGCGCCACACACAGACGCACGCTTGACGTCGTCAAACAAGGATGTTGAGCAACACTGCGATGCGTTATTATGGACCCCACCGCAGCTCTAGGTAAACGCCACTGTGATTGGCCAGTAGTCGCTGTGATTGACAGTTCTTGTTTTTTTTTTCAACTATGCCTAAACCTAACTAACCTCAGTAAAACTATCCCTAACCTCAGAAAAGCTAACCCTAAACCTAACCTCAGTGAAACTATGCCTAAACCTAACCTCAGAAAAGCTATACCTAAACAGCAAAACCATGCCTGCACGGGAGCCAATCAGACGGGTCTATCCTAGAGCTGAGTTGGGATTCATAATCATGTCTCTGTGACGGTGCAACTGACCACGCCTGTTCGCTTTGTAGCTTTAACGCAGCATTTAGTCCACGGAAAGAAGAAAAAAAGATCATTTAGCACTAACCCTTCATCACTAGCTGCTAGGGAATACGGCATAACCAGTGTATAAGGTGCTGTAGGGAAGGCCATCAGATCAACAAAATCAGTACGGTTTATCCTGCAATCTGCCCATTACATCACAATGTGTAAAGTTGTATTTTTGGCCAAACTAGGCCCACACCAGAAGCAAGGTGCACAACATATTCCATGGCAACCGCCATGTCCTCTTTTTACGTACTCTTGGAACTTGCATCACAATTTTACAAAGCAGATCCGTTTAAAAATATATATTGGCACAATCCCGTGTACACCATTAAAGGTATTCTTCCTCCAGACATAGCTTGTAAATCCTCAATGTATGCACAAAAAAAAAGCTAAAGCATCGACACCTGGTAGCGCTAGCCTAGAGGGCCAACATTTTCCTGTCAAACCTTGTCACGGGGTTCCACGTGTTCCTGGGATGCCCTGCGACATCGCACGGGTGTTCTGCAGGGCTCTATTCTAGGCCCAGGGTGAAGTTGATTCCGTGGACGATTCCTATGATGATGGGTTGCCAGGCAACCAGGTATCTGAGCCAGTCCAGCAGCTGTCCATACAGAACATGTGTCTTCTCCCAACTGGAGGGGGAATGCATTAAGGAGAACACTTATAACATTGTTCTTTCATTCATTTCGGAACCATTTTTTTGGACCCGTCAAGAACTCTACCCCACGGTTTTGATATAAAAGACCTTAGCAAAAATGGTGTTAATGGGCTTAATGGGCTAGACCGAGTGGCAAAACATTGAGTAGTGGCATTTTGCAGGGCTCGCTGGAAATCACTCAACTGTCCGGCGTAAATCAGACACACACACACACACACACACACACACACAATCTAAAATCTAAAATATTCGTTTTAGAAGGTGTTTCTAGAATTGGCCTCAGGTCTTATGGGTTAAACCTGCATTCATGACATGAGCCGATGCTAAATGTTGAATGAAAAGGATACGGGTTGTTCATCATCCTCTTCAAGTCAACCTTCTCGTTGCAGTAGGGACACGTCTGCTTCTTACCCACAATGCACCAACCACGGATACAGAACTCATGGAATCTGAGGGCCCGGGGGGGGGGGCAAAGGTTAAGGTATGACAAGATACTGTGAAATAAATATGGTCACTGAGAATATTACAATGAAACAAGAAATATTACAGTCATATTTGTCAGGTGAAACAAACGCTGTCTCCGTTGTGCATCTTTCCTGCTCTCCAGTTAGGTCATAACATTAGCCGTGTGTGTGTGTGTATATGGGTGTTGGTTGAAATCATCCCATTGGCTTGCTTAGGTGGTGTTTCAGAGTATTGGGTCAAACTCCCATTGGCTTAGGTGTTTTTTTTTTACGGGGTGGCACTGCGGGTGTCTAGCAGTCTATAAAAGGGATTAGATAGATAGTCTATTTTTGTGTACAGAGATAATCTCACAAACCATAGGACAGACACTCTGCCAGTAGGCCAGAGAACTGAAATGCAAGGAGGACATCTGGTGGTTAGACCAGGTACTACATCGACCCCATAATCACACTACACAGGCTTTAGACATGGCTTAGGATCAGTATGTTGTGTCATGAGGGTTCCAACACCTTTTTAACAAATGTTTCTTAAGTTAAGTATTTGATTTAATTCCAAACCATTTCCCAGGCCTGGAAAACTCCTACTACACACTGGTTAAAGAGTAGGGGTGTAAATTATCTAGGTTTGATTCCGATTCAATGTATCTTGATTCCTCCTCACTATGGGACTAATAAACAAAGTGCTTTCTAATAATACAAAATAACAGATTAATTTACTTCCATTATCTTTTAGTAGTACACTACAAAAAATTGGAAATTTGCAAAAGTTACAAATGAACGGTTGGTGCTTCAAGGATCAAAGGACTATATACTGTAGCACAAGAAAGGGGGGCGATCCGAGCACACAAAAAAGGTAAAAACAAAGAGGAGAGGCGGCTATAAAAAAAGTTTAAAACTTGAAGGTACCATCACCTAGTGAAAGGAAAAATAGGTTTTCACACTTTTAGACCATATCCGTGGTCATCATCATATGGGCATAACTAACAATGGATGCCAAAACAATGGGAACATTTCCATTTGTGTATTTAAAAAAATATATATATTGACTTCCGCACACCCGGTTCAATTTTATAGCAGGTGCGTATAGGTCCTGGCAGAACAGCAAACGTTTTAAGGAAGGAGGAGAGACCCGCATTTTTATATCAAAAGTACATAAGAATCCAATTTTAATTAATTTAAGTGCTCGGATCGCCCCTCGTTCTTGTGTGATCCATGAATTGTAGTAAAGTAGGATACATGTGGTTGCAGGAGAGCTGGTAGGTGTCCTCGAGGATTCCCTCTTCATCGACGTCCACCAGAATCCGCTGACCGCACACCGCACAGATGTCGTCCGACAGGCTTCTGCTGGGCATGCCTCCCACGTTGTAGTACTGCAAGAAAACACCAACGCAGTTCTCCCATCAAATCCGATTCAAGTCCAAAAGCTAGGGAAACTTATTTTTTACTTTTTATGATTTTAATTGTGTTGTTTTTCATGTCATGATTACGAATTGAATACCCAGGACCTGAATGGAAACAAGACCGCAAGGACATTTTTCGGTGTGTTTGACTGTACTCTGTACCGTTGTCATTTCTTCATTCAATCAATCAAACACCTGGATATGAATAATTTAACATTAATTTCAAATAGATAAGTCAGAGCCCTCTCCATGTGCTTGCGGACACACAGAACCTCTCACAAAGACATACATGCAGATATGCGTATACGTACACACATACTGTATACTTGCGTACTCGTGCACACTCAAGAGATTCTCTTATGCGCCCGTCCATACAGTATGTACAGTAAGTAAGTGACACAGACTGATATCTTTGTGAGTCGAGACTCGTTTGATTTTACCCCGATTGTGGAAGCCATGTAGTCTGAACAGATCTCCGCGAAGTCTCTCCCCATCACTCCATAATACAGACCATAGAACAGCATGACCACTCCAACATCCATAGAATCCTCTGCTTTGATCCTGAGATATGACAGAGAGAGAGAATACAAGAAAGGGAGAGAGAGGAGCGAGAGATTATAATATAAACTAGAAGTTTATACATCACATAAAAAACTAAAGAAACATGACATTGGTGTTGCACTAAAAACTCAGCTTCCCATCATGCACTTGTAACCCAACAAGCATTGCAATGCATAGACGTGCGCGTCACATTATCAGGTGTAGCCGTAGCCAATCGTTTGGGTTTTGCCCGCCATCCACTTCCTGTTTCAGCGCCATCTTTAAAGCCTTTTTTTCCTCGGAATCTAGGCTGCATCTGCGTTGATTTAACAGAATGCAGATTATCTGGGCTCACTTCTGATGTTATGCTGAGTCACGGTTATAATATTAACGCTTCTGAAGAGAAATAAACTTTATTACACGGTAGACAGACTTAGTAATGGTGGACCGGGGGTGCTGTTCGCATTCCTCTGTGTGGACAAAAATGTGTCGACAACAATGTGGGCATGGAAGTCTCTCAAATGTAAAAATAGATACCGTTTATTTCTGCACATTATGTTTGGGAGAACAATGCGACGGCGAAACAGAAAGTCCTCCATCTTGGCTCTCCACTTTCCTCCGGCCTACACTTGAAATGCATGAGGCGTCGTGCAACCGGAGCCCGTGTCTGTCCTCACCTGAAGAAGACGTTGAAGCCAAACATGGTGAACATGATGGCCAGGTAGCCCAGAACCCCCACCGCATAGCTCAGCTTATAGATCAATAGGAACCACTTATACACCATCCTGAAACACACACATACACACACACACACACACACACACACACACACACACACACACACACATGAATGTACGTACCAATGCTGACATAGTTAACCAAATCATTTTAACAATCAGATCTTTTAAGATTTAGAAGATTATTATTTATTTTTTTAGAATCAGCCTCGGTCCGAAATGGGTTAATCATCTGCTTAAACTTGTAATTATGACAGCATGTGTGAGCACATGGTGGTACTGTACCGGGGCGTGCGGCCGGACAGCGGCTTGCGCGTGGCTCTGAAGATGACGTAGCTGGTGATGACGGAGAACACGCCCCACATGGACAGAAACCTCCACCAGTACAGCTTGATGGTGAAGTACAGAGGAACCACCCACATCTGGAGTAGAGTCACCATCTGGATGGAGAGAACGTGTGCACAGTGCACACACACACACACACACACACACACACACACACACACACACACACACACACGGTTAAATTAACACATGCAAAAAACACTGGTCGGACCCTATGGCACCGATTTGCGAGTTTCCACCGTCTATGGCCTTTGTGGCCTTTAGCAAGACACTGAACCACTGAGCAGGTTCCTTGCGTGTGGATGTGTACTACTGTACTTTTGGCTTTCTGCAGTGCTCTAATTTGTTTCCACACACACACAAATACACACAAACACAGATATTTTTACATTTCATAGCACAATTCTGCAGATATAATAAGTCAGCTGGTAATCAATATTTTGTCATTTTCAAATAAATATTTTAAGTTGTTTCCAGAAAACAGGCATTTTTAGAATCTGCCTCAGGTCTAAATGGGTTTAAGCACTTTGGATAGTGAGTCTACAGAAATGCAGACCATTTATCAGAGTACACTATGTTCACAAACTGTCTATCAATCTCAAAATTCCATGCACTTCCATGTAATGTGTGACATACGTTTTCCCAATTCTGTGCGTCTGTGTTTTCTGTTTTTTTATATGGTGCAACCCAAAATGATTACGTCTGACATCTAGGAGGTGACTTGGGCCCTCATTTATCAATCGAGTGTAAAATCTGCCACAGATTCGAATGCAGGTTTCGTAGTACACCCACGTCGCCACGGCATTTATAAAGTGATCGCAAACAGCTGATTCTTCCTTAATTTCGTTCTGACGTTAATAAATGTGACGGCTGAAATCTATCTGGCACGCCCTATGAAATCAAGCCTCGCCCTCGTTTTTGCGACATGAAAACGGCAATACGTTTCCTGAATCCATGGTAACATGAAAAAATAAGTTTCTCCCGTGCCTTGCTGCTGCCCGCCTCACCCCCCTCTCTCATACACATGCACAGACGCACAGCACGCACACGCAACTTGCAAGCCCAACTAACTGGTGTGTTGTTAAATAAATAAAGAACGAACACCTGCATGAATTAAATAAAGTTGTAGGCCTACCCTGTCTTTTTCTCCTCTCGCTTCGCTTCCCTTATTGCTGCCCGCCTCACCCCCCGCACGCCACGCACGCACATATCGCAATTTGCAAGCAACTTTCACTGTGTGTTGTTAGTTGTATATTAAATTATTAAAGTATTTTTAATTTAATATACAACAAGATATATTAGTGAACGAAAACCTGAACCTGAACCATAATTAAATAACAAATAGGCACACACACGAACGGTGACACGCTGCTGTTTTGCAGGTGCTCCTCCTGTCCTGTCTGTCTGTCTGTCTCTCTATCACTGTGGTCCGTCCGTGACCAACTGACCATGCACGTTCGACAGTCTATTTAGATTGCCTCGCAGTGGCTGCAGGACTGTCAACTGTCAATTATATTAATGTGCAGCCAAAATATATGGTACTGGTGGTGGTGGGCTGACTGGCTGGGTTAGCCTATACCTATCGCCGATGCGGTTCCCATGCACTTGCGCTGGGCTGGCAGGGCACATTTGACATTCCAGTGACACGTCAGGTTTATTAAACGAGGAGGAGATTGCATATACCGTAACTCCAGAAAGACACTGTTGGCCTGCTGTAGATTAGGCTACAGTACAGTATATAGGCTACCCATGCATGTTGGGACACTCTGTTGGGAACACTGTTTAAATGGCTTAAATCAAGCGCGATTTTAATTGTAAAGTTGGAAAGCTCCTACAAATTTCATATGACACAAAGACACATCTTGTAGGTCTATTCCTTTTTTTTTTTTTTTTTTACATGTGTAGCCCATATACATACAGTTTTTTTTTTTTTGAACTTTGTTTTTATTCAAAAGTTTCTTTCTTTTTTTTTACACCAAATAATAATAATGAACAGTCAAACAACAATGAAACATATCCAAGAAAACAAAAAACAGAAGAGACAAAAAATACAGTACATGAAAAGAAAAGAAAAGAAAAATAAATAAAATAAAAACAGCTTAATATAACTATAGTTCAGCATTTTCCAAGTTGAGTTAGGCATGAGGAGACTAGCTGGAGACATGACTCACAATACAGTACATACATAAAAGCATTTTTTTTTTTTTTTTTTTTCTTTTTTTCAGACACAACAACCACTACACAACTCTTTTCCAGACCCAACAACCTCTACACCTCTACACAAATATTGAAACACCCAGATACAGTATCACAGAAGTCCATTTAAGTATGAAACTGTCCATTTTTAATTGTAGCCTTGCGGTCATTTCTTCCATTATATAAACCTGCTTCAGTCTCTGCTTCCATTGGGTTATAGTAGGTGGCTTTATTTCCTTCCAATTTACTGTTATCATTTTCTTAGCAATCAGTAAAAGTATCCTTAATATGTAACTCCATGCACGCACGTCCTTTGGTATAATACCAAGCAGACATAACTCAGGACCAAAAGGAATATTCAACCCCAGACATTTTTCGATTTCCTTATTAACCTTTTTCCAAAACCCTGCAATTATTGGACAGTCCCAAAAAATGTGTGTATGGTCCCCGATCTCGCCACAATTTCTCCAACACAGTTCTATGGATGGTGTTTTCACATACGAGGAGATGACCAGAGGAGTGTTGAAATACCTAGTTTTGAGTTTCCAATCGAATTCCTTCCACATCTGGCTATTTATTCCCTTGTGGCAACTTTCACACATATCCTCCCAGGTTTTGTCTTCAATGATTATATTTAGTTCCAATTCCCATTTATCCTTAATGTACCATGTGTTTTGAGAAATATCATCCAACGCCTTATATAAATTGGAAACATGTTTTTTGGTAGGGAATCTTTTTTCTGCAATACCAATGAAGTACATCTCAATATCATTTGGGATCTTACTAACCAGCTCTCTCTCTCTATGATCTGTGATATAATGTCTTATTTGGAAATACCTGAATAAATCACTTGAAGGGAGTTTAAATTGCGTCTGGAGTTGAGCAAAGGATTTAAAGATCGTTCCTTCAAATAACTGATTTATGGTTTTAAGCCCCTTATCAGCCCAACGACTGAATCCAGTATCGCTTATGGATGGCAAGAAATCAATATTACCCTCTATTGGCATTGCCCTTGAAACTGACCCTGGTCCCCACAATGTTTTCTTAACTGCTTCCCACACCTTTAATGTATGTTTTATCCATTCATTTCCTATTTTAATTTTGTTTTTATCAATTGTTTTTTTATCAAGGAAGGGTAATGTTGACAGAGACACCCCTTTCATTGTGCTCTGTTCTATTTGGTTCCAAATTGTCTCTTCATCATTACTTATCCATGCTACAATTGCAGTCAACTGAGCCGCCCAATAGTAGTGCTTTAGATTGGGAAGGCCTAGGCCTCCCCTATTTTTTGGCAAGAGAAGTGTTTTGAGCCTTATTCTGGGCTTTTTATTTTGCCAAATAAATTTTGAAATCATTCGGTCAAGCGCCTTGAAGGTGGAGATGGGAACTCTGACAGGCAAGGACTGAAACAAGAACAGAAGTCTAGGCAATACATTCATTTTCACCGTTTCAACTCTACCCAATAAGGAGAGAGGAAGGACATCCCATCTCCCCAGGTCATTTTTAATGGCTCTAATTAATTTTGTATAGTTTGCCTCAAATAATTGTGTAGGATTTGGTGTAATTACAATTCCCAAATATCTAAACCCTTGTTTAGACCAACGAAATGATACATCATTGTTTAATTGTGTAGGCCAGGACCCAGAAATCATCATAGCCTCTGATTTGCTTTCGTTAATTTTATAACCTGAGACAGAGCCATAACTTTGCAGGCACTGCATGAGTGGGGGGATAGAGAGGATTGGATTTTTTATGAAGAGCAAAACATCATCGGCGAATAGCGCCACCTTGTGGACGAACCCTCCATCATCTGGAATGCCTTGTATCTGAGTATTTCGGCGTATAGCTTCAGCTAAACATTCTATGCTGATTGCGTAGAGAATCGGGGATAATGAATCCCCCTGTTTTACGCCCCTCTCCACCCTGAAAAATTCTGAACAATGACCATTAACTCTAATTCTTGATTTGGAATTATTATATAGCAAATTAATCCAAGAAACAAATTCTTCTCTGAAACCCATTTCTTTCAAAGTCTCTTCTAAGAAGAGCCAATCTAATCTATCGAATGCTTTAATCCCATCAAGGCTAAGAAGCATCGAAGGGTCCTTATCCCTTGCAGCTATTGACTGTATGTTTAATGCTCTCCTGATATTATTTGTCCCCTGTCTTTTCCATATGAAGCCCGTTTGCTGGGGGGAAATCAATCGTTTAATGTACTTTTGAATTCTGTTCGCTAATATAGAGGTTAGTATCTTGTAGTCCACGCACAAAAGACTGATTGGGCGGTAACTAGAACACTGTATGGGGTCTTTTCCTTCTTTATGTAATACCGTTATGATGGCCTCTGACCATGATTTTGGGGGGTCCCCTGTTGATAATACAGAATTATATAATTTGCATAGCCTGGGAGAAAGTTCGTTTGCAAAAACCTTGTAATATTCCCCTGAAAAACCGTCTGCTCCTGGAGATTTATTATTTTTTAAGTTGGAAATGGTTTCCCTTATTTCCTCCTCAGTGATGCGTTTTATTAGTTTGGATGCTTCCCCCTCTGCCAATTTATTTAATTCAAGGGGTCTCAAGAATTCAATAATCTTTTCTCTTTTAAATTCTTGTTCTTGGCCCTTGTATAATTGTTCGTAAAATTTTGCAAAGGCATCCGAGATCTGTTTAGGCTGCGTTTCAACCAGGTTGGTTTCGGGGTGTCTGATTTTAGCCACGGCACGACCAGATTGGGCCTTCCGGAGTTGAAAGGCCAACAACCTGCTCGCCCTATTCCCCATCTCATAATATTTTCTATTAGTATACCTAAGTGCCCCCTCGGCCTTGTATGTTAATAGCTCATCTAATTGTTGTCTGGTTTCTTTTAATTCTTCCAGTGTTTTCCCATTCCCAAACTGCTTGTGTTCTTTTTCTAGTCTTTTTATTTTGTTTTCCAATTCTTGTTGTTTTGCAAGCCTTTGCTTTTTTATTCTTGCCCCTATAGAAATAATCTTCCCTCTGATTGTGGCTTTACCCGCATCCCAGACTACTGAGGGTGAAACAATCCCATCATCATTTATAGCGAAGTACTCCAAAATGGCACCCTTTATTTCCTCCTTAATACTGGCATCTGATAATAATGAGGCATTAAGCCTCCAGTACTTTAAGTGGTTAACTGACTCAAAGCCAACTTTCATAGAAACTGGGGCATGGTCTGAAATAGTGATCTGTCCAATAGTGCATTCTCTGATACGAAAAAGATCCTTCTTTGACACACAAAAGTAATCCAACCTAGAATAACTGCCATGTACTTGGGACATAAACGAAAAATCCCTTTCATTTGGGTGAAGATGTCGCCATGCATCTACCAAGCCTAACTCTCTCATCATGTTTGTTAAAGCCATGGCCTTTTTGGATAAAGTTTTTGTTGATGACGGTAGTTTATCCCACTTATTGCTCAAAGTACAATTCTGATCTCCTCCCATGATTATAAACCCCTCTCCTTTGTCTGCAATTAATGCAGCAATCTTTTTACTAAACAGAGGGCAATCTTCATTCGGGGCATACACATTCAAAATGGTGACCTTTATGCCTCCCAGTGTCCCAACTACCATTACATACCTGCCCTCTTTATCCTGGAAGGTTTGCTCATTGCTGTAATATACGGATTTACTGAATAAAATAGCCACCCCTCTCTTCTTTCCACCCGCATACGACGCTCCATACACTTGATCTACCCACTCTCTTTTAAGTTTTGTGTGTTCGATCTCAGACAAATGAGTTTCCTGAATCAAAGCCACGGAGCACTGCATTTTCTTCAATTGACTAAGTATCTTTTTCCTTTTTATAGGGTTGTTGAGACCCTTTATATTATAGCTAATCAAATTTAAACCTGCCATATTTTTTGCTTTTCATTTTGACATGCCTCCCCTCCTCACCACACAAGCCCAACTCTGCCCCATAAACACACACAATGAATTTAAGCTGTATAAACACTGAGTCCCAACAGTATGTCAGGAAAAAATTAACACAACAAACAAAATTCCCCATAGAATGCTCCAACCCAAAAACCAAAACACACAATAACACCCCTTGGAACATCCTGGGTTGAGAGTAGCTCTCAGGTTTTGCACAGAGTGCAGCTGCAACGGGCCACCTCCTGGTGTCGCCCACGTCCCATTGCTCGATTCGCATATCTCCTAGAGCATGCATAGGTCCCCCTCCTCTACCCCCCCTAAAACCTATCTGAAATCAAGAAAAGAGGAATACTAGGGATACTTAGCCCCCCCCCCCCCCTCCCTCGGCAGGCACCCCCCTTGATGATACTGAAAATAAAACCATATTGAGGATATTCCCATGTCTCTCTGTCCCCAAAATACACTTGTTATCCAACATATATTTGCATGATTGTTATTAATAACCAAACCTAAATAATACCTCAGTATTTAGCCTGCCCCCCCCCTTCCATATTCTCAAATTCCACTTATATCAAAATAAAACAAACCAAAAAAACAACTTAACAAATCCTTGTGGACTTACTTCCATTTTTATGCATTTCTATCTGCCCCCCCCCCCCCCCCCTTCTCCCAAAGCATTCCCCTATATTCAAATAATAACCATTGCCTTAGTTTTCTTTTTTTTACCTTAAGTTCTTATTACACTAACAAATGTTTCACTTCGTCGCAACATTCCTTCAGATGATACTGACCTCCTGGACGTTCATAGATGTGATTCAGAATATCTGGATACCTCTCTGTCCTAGACGTCCCTGGCTGGAATACTTTAATGTCCGTTGCTATTCTTGGTCGTCGTCCTGAATGGTGGGTCTGTTGTCATCTGGATTCAATGGACTGCTTTTTTTTATGGCTCTGATGTCCTCCAGGTTCAGCTGACGGCTTCTTCTTTTCCCTCCTTGTGTCTTCCACCCGTCTTGCGCCAGCTCCCTGTCGAACATGTCTTGTTCCTCTGCATCCACGATGATTTCAAACTGCTTCAGTGTCTCTCTAGCATCCAGTAATGATGGGAAAACCTTCTCTCCGGTGTCCAAAAAGATCTTTATTTGGGCCGGGTAGATGGTGCGGGCTTTGATTTTCTTATCTTTCAGCTTTTTAATCACTTCCCACACTGCCTTTCGCTTTCTTTGTAGATTCTGTGAATAGTCATGGTCAAATACCACTCTTCTTCCCTCATACTGGATGTTTCCCTGTGACCACGCTTGCGCCAGGACTGTCTGTTTTACCCCATAGTCAAGGAAGCGAATGATTATGGATCTCGGGGGTGCTGTCGGCTCTTTCGGTTTGGGTACAGTGGCCCTGTGCACTCTCACCACCCTTACAGACAGTTCTTCTTCTAATTGCAAATTTTCACACAGGAATCCTTGAATAAAGCCAGGCATATCATTCTTTTCTGCGTTTTCTTTTATGCCATACACGCGGATGTTGTTTCGACGTGACATATTTTCCATTTGGTCACACTTAGCAGCTAGGCTGGACTCTCTTTTTAGCAAGTAAGCTAATGCTCTGTCATGTAGCATGCTCCGGTCTTCTGCGTCACTTACTCTTTGCTCTGCCGTAGCGACTCTCTGGTCCAACATGTCCATCCGTTGTTTTATTTCAGTCATGGATGCCTCCAGTCTGCCCAATGAAGTCTTTGTGTCTCTATAAAAGTCACTGTTTTCAGCTCGTAGCTTCCGCAGCTCTGTTAGCATCTCCGACTCCACGTTCCCTCCAGCAGCCATGGCTTGCGATGGTTCACCCGTTAGCTTTAGCTGCGTTAGCTTCAGCTGCCTTGTATTTGGTCTTAATTCGGACTCTTCTGTGTTTCCTTTGCCCGAACTTTTCGTAGTCTTGCCTTTCACCATTCTTTGACGACCATTTCAGTATATTTTCGTTCTCATTTGTTAGGTTTTGATTAGTTTTAAGGCTATTTTGTAAATAGGTTCAGCGAACGCTGTCAAGTTCAATTTCAAGCTTTGCCGGAAATGGTAAATGTCGGCAATTTCGGCTTGCACCCATATTTTGGCGTACGCACGGTTGATAAATGAGGGCCATTATGTGTAGGCAGAAGAATTAGGGTGGCCATGGGGACAGGTAGGAAATCCAGCCACTAGAGGGTGCTGTTGGTTAAGGAGTGAGGGAGTGGTGAGGACAGGAGGAAAATGATTCCTGTACTGTCTCCAGGTCTAGCTGGATACCATAGTCGTACATTGTTGTGTGGGTTTGTCTCCCAGCAGTACTTGTAATAATTATACACTATATAGGCTCCAGTAAGGCCTGCCACTAATCCAACATCCGGGGAATCTCTCCCCGGAGTCTCTTTTCGTCCTCCCCATCGCAGTTCTGTGGACCTCTAATATTAACCCCCAACTGACTGCCGAGTGTGACCGTGGATCAGGCCTCTTCATGGAGCCCACCAGAAGTGTGACCTGGACCCGGCCTCACAGAGCTCGACCTGGACCAGATGTGGACCAGAGCCCTCCACGGAGCCCACCTGCCTATTCTCTGTCTTTTTCTCTCTCTGTCTATCTCTCTCTCTCTCCCTCCATGGAGGTCCTGTTAAAACCCATTTGTGGGTAGTAGTTATTATTAAATCACTTAGATAGCGCTGTTTGGATATGACATAAGTCAATATTGAGCAAATTCATGGCCCATGCCCTGGCAGAATCGTGGAATCTTCGGTGGTTGTTGCAATTACCCGATTACACGATGTAGGTACACGCCAAGATTTTCCCCCGTTCAACTCTTATTTTGAAGAACCAAAACCTGCGACCGGATGATACAAATGTGAAATGTTACTACTACTGTGTGTTGTCGCATCCACTTCCGGTCCCGCGATCGGCGACCATCATCGCATCATCGCGACCATCACTGCATTGGCTATGGGCTGTGGAATAAACCTCATTTTGGCCAGAAATGGCATCTGGGACAAGTAATTGGAGATAAAGGCGATTGAAAGAAACAGATAAGAGTAGGCGAAAGATGCGTGCGCAATTCAAGATGGCGCACTCCAGTGTTGTTGAGAACATCAGCTAGCAAGAGCTAGCCGTAGAGCTACGTTATTGGCCCAAGCGTGGTATTTATTAATTGGCACATATCTACGGCAATGGAAGGAAGCGTGTTAAGTAGATCTGCTTTGCCGAATGTTCGCTCCCAGAATAGGGTTCCTCCCACCTGTCCTTGCTTAATCACATTGTTCACCTGTCAGGCCAGACTACCATCACTGTGCAGATATCAGTCCGGAACTTCGGTGTGGAAGATTCATTTCCAAGCGGTGGTTACGAACGGATTCCAACGTCACAGAAAATAAGTCTCACTTTGAATACTGGGCTCTGATTGGTCACCCACAACTCTGGGGTGAGTGACATGTAATTCAAACTGAGGAGTGCCAGACCAATCTCCTCAGGGATAGTTTTTTTTTAATTTGTTTTCCTGTGGCAGATACATCTGGTTTCACATTGTACATTGTAACCTTGCGTCACCAGACTTTCCACCTCGGAGGAAGGCCTGGTATTGGTTCCAAACTGGCCCGTGTGATCTGCTCTAGAAGACCCAGTGGTGAAAAGTGACCAAGTACATTTACGCTTTTGAGGCATTTGTACTTAGTTTTACTACTACCAATTTTCAGTACCTTTACTTCCACTCCACTTCTATGCAGGCCTCGAGATTCCCGGGGCCTATAAAATATCTATTTGGGACGATAAAACATCTTATTCAGGACGGTTTCGGGACTAGAGGAGTGTTTCAATTGCAGCGCTGCATAAGACAGACGCAAGCGACACAGACTGACACGGGAGCGAGCTGCCTCAAATCCCAATATAAATAAGACTGAGTATTATAGTCCAATGCAATGTAATGATCTGCTTGCTTCTATGGTTATGGATCCAAGGCTAGTATACTCACGTTGTAGGAGCGGTGGTGGCGCTGTTTCCACTGCACCAGGACGAGCTGGGCGACCACCAGCGTGGCGATGAGGATCATGATCATCTCGGCGTGCATGGCCTCGTGGCCGCGGTGCTTGACGTGGAGGCGCTCATGGCTGACCCTGCAAGGCAAGTGTTGATTTTGACAGCAAGATATTTTTCGTTTTAGTCACAGTCTCTTGAATGGTTTATCTAGTTTTTAGTCACATCACCTGGAATGCTTTAGTGTTTTAGTCTACGTTTATAACACTGAAATCAACACACTCAAGAGGGCAGGACAGGGAGCATGAGCCCCCCCCCCTCCCCTCCCCTCCCCTCCCCTCCACACACACACACACACACACACACACACACACACACAGTCTGTCACTCTCTCTCTCTCAATCTCTCAAACTTACTTCCAGCTCTCCCTGTGTGTCATTTTCAGGAGATCGTCCTACAGAGAGAAGAAGAAAAGAGAGAGAGAGAGGGTGTAGAGATAGAACGAGATATAGATGGATTGATATATAGGTATTGAACAAGAATAAAGGCATAGTGGGCGAGAAGGGAATATATGAGAGAGAGCGCGCGCGCGCGAGAGAGAGAGAGAGAGAGAGAGAGAGAGAGAGAGAGAGAGAGAGAGAGAGAGAGAGAGAGAGAAGACAAAAATAAATAAAGAGTTTAGCTTTAGGGCAGACAGGGAGACAACAGGTCGAGGTTAAGATGATTGATTGTGATTGAATATTTTATTAACAGTTTGGAAAGTACAGTTTAATACAAGGTCTGCCAACAGGATTTAAACCGGGCAAATCTGTGGATTAATAAACTGTGGCACGTAAACAGTGGAAACGTCATCTGACAGCTTTAACAGCAACACGTCAACTATAGTTCAGGCTTTCCTTCCTGACAATTCAAACCATATCAGCTGTCATATCTGTTACCGTATTATGATGAGCAATACAACTTTACAATTCCATACAATATGTCGCCATGTAATGGTAACGAAGCGGATAATAACTGCCACCTACCTGTGGTTGTACTTGGACACTGTCACCTGCTGCCATGGCTGTTTATGGGCTAACAACAGCTAGCGTGTTCGGCTAACAGCGCCGCGTTTGCACAGGACGACGGGAGCCGAAAGGGACTTTCATTCTTCTTCTTCTTTTGCTTCTATTTCTTCTTCTTTTGATTTAATGGCGGGCTGCAACCACTGCTTTTCAGGTGCATACCGCCACCACCTGAAACATTTTGATGTCCCCATTTCATGCCTATGTTTTTGATCTCTGGGACCCCAATCTCTACTACACTGTAAAGTAAAATCATCATTGTTAATTTAACTCTGACAGTGTGCGTGTTCCAACCTTAGAGTATATACTCTAAGGACCCCCAGAATAGAACTTTTGTGTGGGGAAAAAATATATAAATCAAAACCTTTCCAGACATTTGCAATATTTCAGAAATAATTCAGAATTTTTCAGCATAATTATAGGCTATACATGGGTAAAGTGTTTAAATGATTCTGGTGCTTACTTTGACTGCATGGGGACATATATTGCGGTATTGATACTTAAAATAGAGTGCTTTTTCCACCAATGAGACTAGTACTGAACAGCTAGGCTTTGTCCACCTCGAGGTAGTAAGCATTGACATATATTTGCTATTGTGTGTCTTGAGTGTACAGGGTTTGATGAGGTCAGATCAACATGTCAGAACAGGTCAGCACTCAGCACCCAGCTCCTGGCCATATATGGAGTGTGTCACGAGGCGTGACGGACTGACTGATGTTTTAGCGTGATGGATAGTCTGACAGGTTTTGCAGGTTTTCATAGTAAACTGCGACCTACAGTTGCAAATATGCATCGAAAATGATCAGATTGAGAATAGCATGGGAGGTCGGACAAACGGGAGGTCAGACCAATGGTTACTGTTCCATATACCATATTGGGAGATGCTTGGGGACGGGGTAGGTTTCTTTCCACCGCTGGTAGGTGCAATATACACACCGAATCACACAGACTTTCAGTAATGATTTATTTGGCCTTTCATTGGTTCAAATAAAGGCACTGGAATGCATGTTGTGTTTAAGTGAAGCTTAACCCCTCATTCCATCCCTGTTTCTTTTATTATTATTATTAAGGGTTCAGTTAGATCAGTGGTTTTCAACCAGGGACCACCAGTGGTCCTTGAGGGGGTTCCAGGTGGTCCCCAGCTAAATGAAGGAGTTGGTAACCAAATTGACTCTTATAGAACTTTAACTCTTGAGAGTGCAAATTGAAACAAAATTAACGCTTTCAATTTGCACTCTCAAGAGCTAAATCATTGTTAAACATCTGCATTACTTAATTCGAGAATGTAGAAGAATTGTTATTGTGATCAATGTTTGCCTGTTATCTCTCCTAATGGTACAAACATCAATACAGCATGAAAATGTGATGGACATATACATACATACATACATATATACATATACATATATACATATATACATATATTTAGTTTTTGGTCTGCAAGGCTAAATCTCATCAAATGGTGGTCCGTGGCTCAAATGAAGAATAAATAATGGGCCTTGATGTGAAAAGGGTTGAAAACCACTGTTAGTTAGATGGTTTTAGCACAGACAAATGGAGTTAGATGGTTTTAGCACAGACAAATGGTCTTCTTGCTTCACAGTTGTCGTCGTCCCAAAGGTGTCCGCCTATGTAGACAGAAAGCATTAAAAATGTCAGACAGATGAAGTTACTTTACACTAAATCTTTGCGTTGTGCTGTCTGCTCTGCAGCGTACCATGCCAATTTATGTATTTAAAATAAATAAAAGTGCCTTAAAGGACAGTTCTGTGAGTGCTGGTATTCTATGCTGCATTCACACTGGCAGATGCAAAAGATTCAAAGATGCAAAGGTAAACAGTGTATTATTTGTAGCTTTGTATCTTCGTAGCTGAAGTTGAAATTTGCTCAACGTTTTTGTAGCTTTGTAGCTTTTGCAGCAGCTAAGAACGTTGGATGTATCATTCATTGCAATGCAAAGCTTGTAGATCAGCTCATTTCACCCAACAATAGGGATGCTACTGACACTGTAGGTATAAGGTAAGTTCTCCCTCTTTCCCCGTATGGTTAATTCAACATGTTGACTTACCTCCGTAGTTAATAGCCATACAATCCTGGTTGTGCATACTTCCTCCATTATTAGGGTTTCCCTTGCTCCAGTCTTTAAAGACCATCGGGGTACCATCGGTCCACAACCATAAACCCTCCTACATGAAAGAAAAATAGAATCTGCAACATTCATTTGTGTGATAGTCAGTGTGCCATATAATTATGACTGTCCATATAGGATACATATAACAAGTTTAGAAATATTTTCAGGATGTAATGATCATTAAACTCAGAGAAATAACCCACCTAATCCCTCCCCAGTCATGAGTTAGAAGTTTGAATGAATGTACAAATATGTGCAGGATGTAAATGATCATGTCATTTGTAGATGCGAATGGACTTAATTTAACTGACTACACTTTTTTGGAATATTTCATTTTAAAAGAAAAACCTTCTCTCTCACACTTATGCCAGTGTGCCAGTGATCACCCTCCCCTGTGCCAATGTTGGCACCCGTGCCTATATATATATAAGGTTGCCTACAGTTTATTTTCTTGATAGTCGACGAAATCAATACTGTCTGCCCGCAGGACCGGTTCTAGCCTGCACCACTATGAAATGACTTTAAACAACATTAAATTCACTTTGCCACTCGAATTGCCATTCGCTTTATGCATGTGCATATACCTCTATTGGTTGGTTCATATACCTTTGCTGCGTCGTGGCCTCCAACCCACGTTGAAGCATCTGTGCCAGTTGCCTTTCTTACTAGTTCCTGAATGAACGTGTGCTCATCTTTGCTGCGTATTGATGCTAGGTTTCCACCCTTGGACAAACAGAATCTCTGGAGAAAGTAAAGAGAAGAGAAGGGAATAAACGTCATCTAACGGCTGGATAATTGTATTCTCTGCATGTTGTTTGGTATTGTGGCCATAAGGACTTGTACTGTCAAACAATCATTAACCTGGGTATGTTTTAATAGGTAAACATTACAAGCTCTACAAGCGTGCATTTGGATATTTTCACTATTTGATCTATCAACAAAGTATAGGCTATACTGTAGGGCTTAACCACTTAAACCCTATATACTTAGTTGGCTCGAGTCCCCCTGGAGCTATAGTACTAATTGGTCTTTTCCTTTTTTCTGTCAACATCAAATATATTGTATTTATCTTAAATAAATGACATTTTAGCCTAAAACAAAGTTTAGCAAGTTTTCATGCGGCATGTTCCAGCTTCAACGGAACAGCAAGTTTCTGTAAAATAAACCCTAGGGTCGTGTGAAGTGTGAACTTACACTTTTATTAGCCTAGTAAAACCATAGTTATATTTGTACTTAAGTCTATGGGCCTTATATTATCCTGTTTCATTAACATGAATCACATCCTTGCTGTGGTGGTAAAAGTATCAAAGTCTGTATTTCAACAACTGTTCATTCTAATTACCTCCCCGGTAATCCAATCCACTCCACCTCTGACAAAACGGAAACAGCGATGGTTGAAATGAGACCATCCATTTGGACACCTTCTCCGGACCCCGAAAACTATAAGCACACAAAGACATGCACACAATGTCAATACATGGGGTCATCGCCATGTTGGCTTGTGGCGGACATTTTTGTCAACATTCCATTTTTACCACGAACATGAGTGGACAATAATAATACCACATAACACAGTGACATCAATAGATAGCCCTGAATGACCACAACAGGCCTGTAACTCTGAGAGTGTTCAAATGGAACCAAATGGACCATTACGGGTCCATTTGGTTCCATTTGAACACTCAGAGTTATTCTTTGCAAATAAAACATGCCCATATGCACATATTGTCATACATATTCGGAAGAAAACCTGGAGACTGACATTCAGTAAGTGTGCGTGCATGCATGCGTGCGTGCGTGCGTGTGTGTGTGTGAGAGAGAGAGAGAGAGAGAGAGAGACAAACAGGAGACTTTGCTCCAAACAAAAAACTGTGACTGAAAACTCTCACTCCCTGATCTGGACAGCATCTGCTGTATTGTGCCGAATATAAGACGACTCTGATTATAAGACGACCCCATTTTTCCAGACTAATTTGTGGAAAAGAACATTGAATGTCAAATAGTCTAGTTCCTGATTATACTACGACACAGTTTTTTTGAGGATATCTCCATTTGAAAAAACAAACAAACATAGTCTTATATTCAGACCAATAGGGTAATAGTGACTCTACTCCAAAGAAACACACTCGTGCATGCGCTCGTGCACACACACACACACACACACACACACACACACACACACACATGCACGCATACACGCACGCACGCACACACAGACACAGACACACACATGACTCATGACACACTCACCTAGTTCGGCTTCAGTCAGACCAATCAAAGCGCAGAGAAATAGACAGGCAGTCAGCATCCGCATGGCAATTGATAATGACGAAGATGGTGTTGCCTTTAGTAGAGAGAGACGTGTAGTACTATAGTATAGGGAAGTACAGTGTTACTAGTAGAAAGGAGAGGAGAGGATTAATTTCAAACCTCGGGTAGAATCTGTTTTTTCCAGACTTCTATGTATGCACACATAGAAGCTCACGCAATAATTAGTGAGTCAGTTTACTTTGCATGACTGGGCGACTGCCGCTCCATCACCTCAGGTGTGTGTTTATGCCAAGGAGCAATACATTGTGATGATATGTTTATAGGCTACTTATACACTTCTCTGGAGCATCCATATCATTATGGACTTACTTTCCCTCAGGCACTGTTGTTACATCATAAACTCAGGAACGTCATGTACACAGTTTAGGGAATGGGACGTATTGGAGAGTTTTTAATTGAATGGTCTTTCGATTGAGCCTTTTGACTCAAAGGCTTTCAGCTTTCAGGAAGAAACCAAACATACGCAGGGAAGACATATTTGAAAATTATAACCACACCTGGGGATCTATTAGACTAATTAGAGTAATGTTCACACCATAGACACAAAAAAAAGTACAAAAACCACGGCACTCCATCTTTAATAACGATTATGTGTCTCCTGGTTTTGGGATTATCATTAGTATGTTCGCTGTTCATATTTTCAGATAATGGTCCGTAGATTGTGTGTAGAACGTTTCACGCAAATTGCATTTTTCAAACTGCTCAATTAAGGCAGAATAATGCAAATTGGTGCCGCAATATAAAAAACTAATTTCACTATATCTCAGCCAATCAGAGCTGACCTTTGCTCTATACTCGGAATGAGCGGTTGGTCGTCTCTGCTCCGTCACTGCCCCCCCTGGATTCCTAGAGAATCGAGGCGGAAGGAGGAGGTTGGGGTGGAGGAGGATGGCGATTTTGAAGAATAGTGAAAATAGCCGATCTACAAGTGCAGTACTCACAACCCATGTTTGGTCTGTCGTGGAGCAGAACAAACAACTTGGTTGAGAGATCGCAGGTGTATTAATGCTGTGGTGATTTCACCGGGGATTGGCCAGGTGATAATGAAAGGCAGGTGAGTTTGATGAGGAGGGAGGAGTTGTTGATAATGAGGGAGGAGTGGTTAAGGTCAAGCGGAAAGAGGTCTCTTCTCCCGAAACTACGTTGTATAAATACAACTTCACTTCCCATAATACTTGTACGCCATATATGTTGTGCTATGACAGGGGGGGGAAATATTTAGATATTTGATATTAATTTTATCAGACAGCCCTCTTCCTGTAACTTCAAACTCACAAAGCCAGAGTAGAGTAAAACGACCCACAACATGTTAATATCGCTTTAAGTTTCATTATGACAAACTATTTTATTTGAAACCAAAAATCCTCTCTCTCTCATTTGTGCCTTTGTGCCTGTGTGCCAGTGATTACATTCCTCTGTGATGTTGGATTGATTTTATTTCATTAGACGTCATACAAAAGCAGCACAAATCAGATTTCCTATCCGGATTGGCATCAGATTGGTTTTATACAGTGTGAAAAAGCTAAGGAATGTGATTCAAATATAATTAACATATAGAGCAAGAAATCAATAAGCGAAGAGGGAACGATTTTAAGATGGCGAACGAGGGGATGAGCGAGTGACGTCAGCACTCTAAAAGAACAATATGCACAATAAAAGACAGGTCCCCAAATAATAATAATAATAAAATAAATCTTTATATATAGTAGTTATATGTAGTATATAAAACTTATATACTACTGGCCTGTAGGAATTCTTGAGAAAAAATACTTAAATGTTGTTTCTATATGATTTTTATGTGCTGAATCCATGCCCGAGTGATACGAGTCACTGTTTCATCAGAAATTGAGTAATTAGCATAATTAATCACAAAAAACTACAAGTTATAGTCAACTTGAGTGAGCTCAGGCCTCATTCACACGTACCAAACACCAATCAAGCAAATGTTTGGTCGTTTCACAATGCTTTTCCAATGGGAGTCACATGGTTTGATCAAACATTTGTGTTTGATTGCTGGTGGTGTTCTGCCCCTCCCCCCTCAAAAAACGACCAAACATTTGCTTGATTGGTGTTTGGTACGTGTTAATGAGGCCTCAAGTTACGTACATACTTGAGCGCTCGAGTTAGTAAATTACTAACTTGAGCACACACACCCTCCCCTGGCCCTGTCAAAGCAATGTGATTGGTACTTTTTATCAGCTTGCAGAGGTGACCTACATTTACTAACGACCATAGTGAACACATAGTTCATGATTGGCTGCATGCCTCTAGGCTGCCTCTGAGCCAGGGGTTCCCAAACTGTGGTGCGTGCACTCCTTGTGGTGGGCAAACGCCCTCCAGGGCGTGCGTGACATGAAACGGGGAATTTTATGATGTTATTTAACACAAATAGCAAAATCTGGTATACTGTTGTAAGGAGATGTATAGGGCAGCTGCGGGAGTATACAGCAGCTGCATGTCTCTCAATGCAGTGACATTCTGTGATTATTTGCCAAATATGTATCATTTTCAGCCAAATAGAACGCAACTGAGCGTTGTGGGTGCGTCAGTTAGGTCAGGAGCTAGGTAATAGAGCCAAAATAGTTTGAGGATCGCTGCTGCCAATGGGAGAATTACCCATAAACCCATAGTCTGAACAGCATAAAAACCCATACTCTGAACAGCGCAACGTGATGGAGGCTGTGTTGTGAACCAATACTGAGTCAGGTTAAGTCTATTTATCACCTGAACAGATCAACTCATTGTATTACTTGAGTAGCCTATACCATGCATGCTATTGCTGAACTCAGGAGCAAAAACAAACTCGCTTCAAGCTTATATCCTATGACATCAGTCATATCTTTTGTCAGCTTTTACAGACATAAAAGTGATCCCTACTGTAGATCTCGCCCCAGTGCTTCTGGTCCGGTCCACCATGGGAAAAGATTAAAAAATAAGCAAACACACAAACTACCACAGCATGTGCAAACGCAGCCGTTGTGTATGTAACCGGACCAGCGCACGAACACGCCGCGCTTTGTGAAAATGATGGTTTCAGTTCAGAACTTTTTCACAGATCCACTGGAAGTTGGCAGAGCACGGCTTGTCGTCCCATCCTCTCTCTGGATAGGCAGGCAGAGCTCCGTCGTAGAACTCGACACAGTGTCCATTTTTACTGGGCTCCCAACTCCGCCAGTACCTGGTGATATACAGGGACATTTAATGAATTTAGACTAGGCTCCCAACCCTCCCAACGCCGCCAGTACCTGCATGGGGAACATTAGTGACATTTGATTAATTTACAGTATACTAGGCTTCCCTACGCCGGCAGTACCTGGTGAAGTATAGGGACATTTAGGGGGGATTCACACTGAGTCCGATTGATTCGAACTGTTCCCGAATATGCAGGTTGCTTGCTCCTCGCTGGCCATGATTCACATTGGCCATGGTTCTTTCGCACCCGAGTACACTTCACTTTATATTGGAGGAAGAATGGAGGTAAAACAAAGATGATCATATGTCTTACGTTGGTGTGGTCAGTGGCGTTCCATCCACCCACTCAAACGACCCTTCTCTGTCGGTCAAACCCAGCCACACTCTCTTGTTGACGCGTTCCACAAAGTTCTGGACAGAAAAGCTGATGGTTATATGTACAAACTGTACAGTAGTTGTGTGTCTCCTCAAAGAAACACTGTACTGTACTGAAGCTGTTTACATTACAACATGCACACACATGCATGCACATGCACACACACACCATACCTGTTTTTCTTGGCTGTTTATGACGATGAGGTCAGATTGTCTGTCTCTACACCACTGTCTGCTCTCCTCCCAGGGTTTTGTCTCAGTAGAGATGTAATAACAACCGCTGTCAAACTTCTGCCATCCAGGCGATTCTAGCAACAAAATGACAATGTTAGCCAATGCTGTTCTTTCATTTGATTCACTTTCCCTCCCTAACACGAGTTACACGACTTAATTGACTGTAGAATAGCTTCCCTCCCAATAACGAGTTATTTTTTCATTGTTTAATTCGCGTTTTTAATACGTTTTAAGACTTGGGATAAGTCATATGCGTTTTGATGACAACGAAAAAACATCCGTCACACTGTCATGCAAAGGGTTCTGGGAAATTGAAGCCCAATGCATTACAATGGCGGTGTCGCTCTGTTGTTGTGATCGCCACTTTGAAATATTTTTCAACACTACGACAAACGATTACACCATTTTAAAGCGGATTTTCATGAAAAGCAACGATCATATCGGCACAGTGGCTCTTCAAACGTTAGTGAAAACTATAGGCAGGGAGATCTGAATCACGATTATTTAATCCCTGCAGTCAAGCTGTTTTTAATGACGAAAAACACAATTATTATAACAGTGACGTCTCACTGACCACAGAGCCTCATCTTCAGGTCATCTCGTTCTTCAGTCAGGTTCTTCTGGCTGGTCAGTAACTGGTCAAAACTGCTCTGTAGCTGGAAGAAACTGACCTGTAAATGGTCAAAACTGATCTGCAACTGGCCTTTCTGTTCAGTCAGGTTGTTATGTCTGGTCTGTAGCTGGACAAAACTGGCCTGCAAATGTTCCAAACTGGTGTGTAAGCCTTCAGAACTGGCCTGTAGCTGGTCAGAACCGACCTGTAACTTGTCAAAACTGGTCTGCAACTGATCAAAATGGGTCTGTAACTGGTTAAAACCGGCCTGTAATTGGTCTTTCTGTGCAGTCAGCTGGTTGTGTCTGGACTGCAACTGATCAAAACTGCTCTGCAACTGGTTGTTCTGTTCGGTTAAGTTGTCATGTCTGCTCTGTAACTGGTTAAAACTGGTCTGTAACTGGTTAAAACCGCTCTGCAATTCGTCTCTCTCTTCAGTCAGGTTGTTGGTTCTGGCCTGCAATTGGTTGTAACGGGTCACCAGTTGTCCTCTCTCCGCCATGTTTGACTGATCTGTGTGGAAACAATGAAAACAAACTTAATGGGAGATTGACTATTTAAAACAATGTACCTCTACTGGAGCAAATTGATTGCTAGCATTATGTAGTAGGCTACTCAGTGGTTCCCAAACTTTTTAGCCCGTGACACAAATGAGTCCCTGCAGGGTCTCCCCGGGACCCAAACTAGTGAAAATAGCATATTTACAAGCTCACAAGGCGTCACTTCGCATTGCGTTGTGAGCTTGTAGCACTTTTACTGTTTTCTAATTTATGTTTTATTTCTTCATGAAATTACAAAAAACTTTTAATTTGTTTTTAATTCATGAAGATTTTTTCCTTTTTTGGGAATGTTTTTTTTTTTTTTTACAAAATGTGGACAAATGGACAAACAAATAAATGGACTCACTCAATGGACATTTTTCCATGACCCACAAGTGGGTCCCGAGTACGGACCCACTGTTTGGTAACCATATGTCATGAGTAAAGTTGTCAGTGTGGTCAGTGGTCACTCAGTGTTCACACAGCAGATGATTAGCAATAGATGACACAAAACCTAAATGTTTAAAGCAGGCCTACCCAAAAGCCAAATTCCCACCAAACCAAAACAGTGTGTGATTGCATCAGCAAGCCCCATTTACACTCACACAGCTGATTGTCATTATGCAGACGCCAGACAGAATTTCAGACTGCTACTTGTATCTGTTCTGAATCTAATTCAAGACGACGGCCGCATGCGTATACGGTGCATCACAAACCTTATCGCTTTCAACTTAAATGCCAAGATATGTTTTGTATTTGACACATTTTCAGTGAGATATGGGTCATGCATTTGCTAAATATAATAATTAATCATATTTACAGCTATATAACAGATATAGTATATCATTTAGCAAGTTGTTTTAATGCAAACTATAATAAAAATAAGGTAACATAAACCCATAATAATTGAATGAGTGTGGAAAAGAATCATTAATGTCACCCCTGATTATGCAAACACAACTGTATTTTAACATGTAAGTGTAAAGTACTGAAATAAACTATTGGTTTGTGATCAGATAGACTGCTTAATGAACAGTAAAGGATTAGGTTAAACCTGTCTGTTAGCCGGTTCCAGAGCAGGCTAAGTGCACAGCATTAGTTTCCATGGTAACTAATGTGGCATTGCTTTCATGAAACCGAATCAAGCCTCAACATATCCATGTTAACTGGCTAAATTAATCTGCCAAGATTAACCAGTTTTCATGAAACCAGTTAATCGTTGATCCAGGATATATATTAAACCAGGTTATGTGGTTTAATCCCTAATCCAAGTTTCGTGAAACAGGCCCCTGGACAGACTTCAGACAGTGCCTCCTCAGGAGACTCGGCATAGATCTGAACCCATTCGATTTGGAGTAATGGAACCCAATTGCGACCACGTGCCCTCGCTGACGTCGAGCCCAGGCAGAGTTCGAACCCACAACCTTCTGCATGAAAGGCATGTGCTCTAACCACTAGGTAATGTGTAGTACGTTAGACAGTAAAAAATAAACTATGGATAACCATTGTTATGAAAGTTGACTTACAGAGATAGAGTGGGACGACGATGATGAGAAGACTTAGAACAGCACAAAACAATCCAACACCCACTCCAACCCGCTTGTTCCTCATATCTGGAGGACACACACACACACACACACACACACACACACACACACACACACACACACACACACACACACACACACACACACACACACACACAAGTGAGATCAGTTAGAATAATTGTTTAAAGACTATTTTGTTGTTGTTTGGTGGTGATGTATCATTGCAGTATATATAGTAACATCTCTCACCAGACTGCAGGGTCCTCCGTAGATCTTTCCCCAGTGCTGTAGTGGTGGTCTCACTCTCGCTATCGTCGTTGATCAGATTCTCCTTATCTTGGAGTTCAAGGTAGTCGTAATATCCATCTACAGACATTTTGTCTATACCCAATTGTGACTTGAGTCCTCCTTGCAGGTATTTGATATGTTCCAGCTCTTCACAACAACACTGAGGAAGACTTATCCCTCACTGTCCTGAACGTAGACAGCAGAGTCAGCACTGTTACATTTTTACCACATATGGCACCAATGAAAACAAACCCCCCCCCCCCCCCCCCCCCCCCACACACACACACACACACGCACACAGTCACAGAGTTTGCAAAACCGGCAGACCCAGAAGCATGCAGACACGACACAAAACAACAA
>NC_137881.1:25450930-25521007 GCF_963924005.1 Protomyctophum bolini | reverse complement strand
AAAGTCCAATGGTTTTTATTTACACAAGGGAGGGGAAACGAGGATATACTGTATAGGTGGTGTTGGCTGGCAGGAGCGGACATGGCAAGCTGGCTGTCAAAGCAACCTAGCGACAAGTGGGCAAAGCAGGTGGCACACAGGTGGGCAGAGCAGGTGGTAACACACAGGTGGGCAGAGCAGGTGGTAACACACAGGTGGGCAGAGCAGGTGGTAACACACAGGTGGGCAGAGCAGGTGTAACACAGGTGGCAGAGCAGGTGGTAACACACAGGTGGGCAGAGCAGGTGGTAACACACAGGTGGGCATAGCAGGTGGTAACACATATGTGGGCAGGGCAGGTGGTAACACATAGGTGGGCAGGGCAGGTGGTAAGACATAGGTGGGCAGAGCAGGTGGTAACACATAGATGGACAGGGCAGGTGGTAACACGTCCTACTTTGGCGGAGACCACATGTTGGGGCAAACTAAGCAAACTAAGGAGGGGGGGGGGGGGGGGCGGGGGGACTTTTACTAGTAAAAGTCCGGAATTCAAAATGTACCTGAGTAAAAGTACAAAAGTATTGGCATCAAAATGTAGGCTACTTGAAGTACCCAAAAGTAAAAGTATACTCATTATGCAGAATGTTTTAAATGTATAAGAATCTTAAAAAATATCAGATCTAAAAAGCTCACAAGTCTTGCTATTTTCAAATGGCCGAAATGTATATAAATGCCACTGAAGTGCTTAATGTATATTTTTTTAATATTAATCTACAAAGTAACTAGAAAATAAAGTTTTCAAATAATTGTAGTGGAGTAAAATTTGAATATTTGGGGATTTAGGCCCTATTCAATGTCCTCACCTCACATGACTTGCATGCGTTAAGTCAGTGAGGGCTCTGGCAGAGACCTTATTTTGGCAAATAGCATTACCAGGGGCATTAGGGGAATTCTCCAAACATCAATCACCAAATAGTGATTGGCCAGAATGAGATGACGTATGTATGATGAAAATTGTTTGTTTTGCCACTTCCAATTTCACTTGTTTGTCCAGTATATCCTGCATGTGTGAGTTTTCTCTCCTTATTGGATAACATTTATATCCCCACCTTAAAAGTGTAGCCTATTTTCCAGAGAGAGACGGGGAGAGCCCTGTTTCTGAACCAGGGAGGGACATGCCGAGGATGTTAGAGAGGCATGCAGGGGCTCACTTTTGGCCAAACATTGTGAAAATAGCTGATCTACAGCTGCGACGCGTTGAGAGCTTGTATGGATGCAACATGGATTTCTACACAGAGGACCAATTCATTCAAAGCAAAGTGCTGTGTTCAACCTCGGGAGAGATGGAAAAAGGCATGGAAAGGGGGGGGGGGGGGGCATTTGGATTTCCTTCACCATAGTAAATGCTACATTCATGGACTGGAGAGGGCATTTTTTTAAAGGTAAAAGGGCAGGGGCTCATGCCCCCTTTGATGTCTGTGTGCACGTGCCTGTTTCTGAACAAACATGCACATAGCAGTGGTTCCCAAACTTTGAACAGTCATGTACCCCATGCAGCACCAAGGGCATCTGATTAAGGTTACACGTGTGTGTGTGTGTGTGTGTGTGTGTGTGTGTGTGTGTGTGTGTGTGTGTGTGTGTGTGTGTGTGTGTGTGTGTGTGTGTGTGTGTGTGTGTGTGTGTGTGTGTGTGTGTGTCGTGCATTCTTGTGCGTGCGTGCTTGTGCGTGTGTGGAAAACAATACAAGCTTGAAAAGGAAACATCTAAAAATACTAAGGAATGCACATAATCAATAACAAACTTAAATGGAATGCAAATCAAATGGAATGCCTAAACACATTTTACATGGTTTTAAAATGGAACATATACATATTGCTGTTAGATTAATATTATTCACATTCTATAGAATATGTTAATATAAGTAAATAAAATAATGAAAATATCAATTTGTATTGTAATGTGCATATTGGATATAACTGCAAGGCAGACAAACCAAAGCAAAAACACAAACTACCACATGATGCAAACACAGCCAGCTATAGCACCAGCTAACTGGTACATTGTAGCTATAGGGGTGGGAGTCGTGGGACGATATGGGTACCTCACGATACGATATCTGTGGCGACATTAGGTCCTCGATAATGATAATATCACCATATTCCATATATTGAGATATTCAATATATTGGCTGCAAGAGATTTCACCTGACTGCAACTTTGCAACTTGTCCACAACTTGTCTGTCCACAACAATGGGTAGCCTACTACTAGTACTAACTATCCCACATCTAATTGTATAGCAACACAGCAGTTAACTGATACATTGTACCAACACACCAGCTAACTGAAAATGATATGATTTCAACAAATAACTCTTTCACAGATCCAAGTGTTAAATGCTTCACACATTCTGTCATTCCATCCTCTTTTAGGAGTGGAAGTCCCGTTAAAAATATGATACTCAACACAGTCTTGTTCTTCGTGAGTTCTGGGCTCTCTGTTGTTAGGCTGACCAGGAAGCCAGTACCTGGAGAAGTAGGGACATTTAGTTCAACATTTATGGAGTTACAACAGATGTTCAAGAGGAGGAGAAACGCACATTGGCCCTGCCCTTCATGCCACTCTCCGCCCTCCATGTCAATCTACCTGTCCCCATTTATACCTGCCCAGTACCACCCAGAATCCTTCATGTTTTCGCCCGCCTCGCCACGTCGCACACTAGCTGCCTTCCCACAGGCTTCTCGCAACCCCTTCACCCCCATAGCAGCTCCTCTCCCCGTTCCCCCCAAAGGAGCTTTTTCGGCACTAGAACTACTAAATTCACCTTGCCAAAAGTGGATCAAACGATCAAAACAAAACTCTCTCCTCTCCTCTCAGGTTCCTGCTGGGGGATATCGTCCATGCGCACCATGAGACGAACGCCTCACGACGAACGCCATACGACGAGTGCCATACGACCTCCTCCCCAAAGACTCCAGGGTCGGCGACCCCCCCCCCCCCCCCCCGGAACCTACACATCTGCATTAATTTCATCCTTCCTTCATCCCTCCATTTCCTCACTGTCAATAAATCCCTTAAACCTCCCCAATGGTGTGTTTATTCCGACTAGTGAGTTATGCTCTTCAATCCAGCTCTGTGGTTTCCTTTTCCGTGATGCAATATGGCCCGAGAATATACACGGACAGCGGACACACGGCCCAACAACAAATGAAGTTGGAACAACGCAAGTACAGGAGGGAAGACCACACCAAAAACAATCTCCTCCCGTCACGCCATCACCACCAATCAACTCCTCCTAATCTCACCTGCTATGATTCTCTGATAACAACTCCTCCCTTATCTCCACCTTCCAAGGTAACCAAGGACGGTATTTAAACCCAGCCGTGCCCACCAGCACTCATGCACAGTTTTCTCACAGAAACGCTGCATACGTTTTCGCTCAGTATAAAGCAATCTAACGCCTAGCTCAGCCTAAACAACCTACCTTCGTTATGAACGACATCTTTGTTTTGATGGCTCAGCTCCCCCCCTGCCTCATGTCTCCACCCAGCCGCCCCACTGCACAACCAACAGCCATTTTCACTTATACAGTCCCCAACACGTCGAGCCCAACAATTCTCCAACGACCCAGCCAGCCCAACAAACCCCGTAACAGCCCCACCGTTCTCCAGCCCCAACAACTAACCATTTTCCTCCCTTCTTTAGCACACCATTACATGTATTTACCTGTCCATTCCTTCAAAACATACAACTAAATATGATTCTTGTTTGATGGTGTGGTCTTTACTAGTGAACAACACAACCGGCCCAGCACGGAAAACAGCTTCTAGTAAAGTTACAATACCTTTACATGGATGGTTTTTCACTCTAACCATCTTTTGTTCTTGAATTATGACCTCAATTGATATTTTAGAAACAAATTATCTAGATGGTGTTCGGCTGTGCCTGGGGGCCCTGATAAGAATGAGCCGACAGAAGAAGAATGTAGGTGAAATGAAGATAGGTCTCACGTCGGTGTGGTCAGTGGCGTTCCATCTACCCACTTGTACGTCCTTTCATCCTCTCTGTCGGTCAAACCCAGCCACACTCTCTTGTTTACACGTTCCACAAATTCCTGGACAGAAAAGCTAATGGTTACTGTTGTACAAACTATATATAATAGACTTGTGTCTCCACTCTGCACACGAAGCAATGCTTTTATTCTGTTGCTATTTATTTTTTACCAGACACATATGTGTATTTGAGATTGTATTTATGATATATATTTTATATTGTAACTGCTTGTTATATGACTTTGTTTCCCTTGTTTGTTTGTCTCTCTATTCATATGAAAATTGATGTGACATTTCAAATCGTTCCCCTCTTTACACCTGTGTAAAGAGTGTGAACTGCAAACTTGTGAGCACACACACACACACACACACACACACACACACACACACACACACGCACACACACATGCGCACACACCATACCTGTTTCTCTTGGCTGTTTATGACGATGAGATCAGATTGTCTGTTTCTACACCACTGTCTGCTCTCCTCCCAGGGTTTTGTCTCAGTAGAGATGTAATAACAACCTCTGTCAAATTTCTGCCATTCAGGTGCTTCTAACAACAAAACGATAAACTTAGTCACTGTTCCTCCATTTGATCAAAGCCATTACAAATGAATGAAGAACATGATTTAACAATGAATAAAACCAGTGACGTCTCACTGACCACAGTGTTGCCTCTTCATATCGTCTCTCTCTACAGTCACATTGTTATACATGGTCTTCAACTGGTCAAAACTGGTTTGTAACAGTTCTTTCTGCTCAGTCAGCTGGTTGTGTCTGGTCTGTAACTGGTCAGAACTGGTCTGTAACTGGTCCTTCTGTTTAGTCAGTTGGTTCTGTCTGTTCTGTAACTGGTCAAAACTGGTTTGTAGCTGTTTTTTATGTTCAGTCAGTTGGTCATGTCTTGCCTGTAACTGTCCGAAACTGGTCTGTAGTTGGTCTTTCTGTTCAGTAATTTGGTTATTTCTGGTCTGTAGTTGGGCTTTCTGTTCAGTCAGTTGTTTATGGCTGGTCTGCAACTGCTCAAAACTCGTCTGCAACTGATCGAAACCAGTTTGTAACAGTTTTTCCTGTTCAGTCAGTTGGTCATAATGTGTCCGTAACTGGCCTTTCTGTTCAATCAGTTGACCATGTCTGTTCTGTAACTGGTCCAAACTGGTCTGTAACTGGTCTCTGTCTCCAGTCAGGTTGTTGTTCTTGGCGTGTAGCTGGTTGTAACGGGTCATCAGTTGGTCTCTCTCCGCCATGTAGGACTGATCTGTGTGGACATTAAAATATTTAAGAAATTGGAGATCCATTTAAAACAACGTACACCTCCTGTTCAAGTCATATAATACGCAACTAACATCTATCTTCATATCATGTATAATTTACAAAACACGTATAGGGTTGGGAACGGTGGCTCAACAGTTAACACTGTCTGAAGGTCATGGGGTCTAATATGTGGGGAGTTTGAGTTCTCCCAGTGTTCGCCACGAGGCATGTGTAAAGATGTAACGATCACAGCATAATCTGTGGCGTTGTCACTTTGTAAAATCGTTGATGTCATCAAGTGTGTGTCCGTAGTGATGTGTGTCAGAGGCGCGGCGGCCGGTGGGGGGAATTGAAGAAGATGGTGTACCAGCATACAATAAGGTCAGACTAAAGAGGTCCTTTGTCCACCAGTCGACTTTGAGGCTTAATCAGGAGTTTCCTTCTTTCCATTTATTGGTCAGCAATCAGTTACAGGTTACAAGCATTCGTTCCATGGTTACAGCATATTGAGGCCTTCGTCTTCGTGTGTGTGTGTGTGTGTGTGTGTGTGTGTGTGTGTGTGTGTGTGTGTGTGTGTGTGTGTGTGTGTGTGTGTGTGTGTGTGTGTGTGTGTGTGTGTGTGTGTGTGTGTGTGTGTGTGTGTGTGTGTGTCAGTTGACCCTTAAGGCTCTATTGCCTCTGTCAACAAGTTACCACAGGTGGTCTATTTTGAAAGCATTCTTAAGTGATAAAACATCACAATGTCCACTATATAGCAGGATGAACTCACAGCTGTTGCAAACTGACTATCTTAAAGTGTCCCTATAGGCTTATTTAGTGACTTGCTATCCTAGATGACCTCTTCACTCAGGCTTCCCTGCATGTGACCTCCTATAGGCCGAAGTGTTATGTGATGTGAAAACCCCCTAGTTTGACATGTCACATGCTACATAAAGCATGATGAAAATGTGAAAATCTTGCCTGTTAATGGTATGGTCACATGAATTCATGAATGTATGTATTAGACAATATTTTAGGCCAATGAAAAAGACTATATACCAAATTTCCCACATTAAATAAAAGAAGCCTGTCGGCTGCCGGACTATATTGAGTGTCTGTGTAATAATTTAATCATCAACATTAGTCCCTCAACCGGTTCCGTTATTTTTTCAGCCAATCAAATCATTGCTAGGGTGATCAGCCAATCAAACATTTGACTTACAAAGAGAGAGTGGGACAGCAACGTTGAGGAGAGCTAGAACAGCACAGAGCAATCCAACACCGACTCCTAACCGCTTGTACCGTCTTATGTCTGGAGGACACAGACAATGCACACACACACACACACACACACACACACACACACACACAGGAGTGAGATCAGTTAGAATCATTGCATGCATGGACCTTTAGGACTGAGACCAGATTCTACAAAATGTCTTCTAAATCATGGCATGCAGTTTTCTGAAAAACCTATGGTTCTATGTCAAAGGTCCTCAATCTATTTCATGAGCTGGTAGATCTGCTATTTTTCAATAGCTAAAGTATAACATAATTCCCGTCCTGAATGGGTAAAAGAGTATTTTGTTGTTGTTTGGTGATGTTTCGTTGCAGTAACATCTCTCACCAGACTGCAGTGTCTTCCGTAGATCTTTCTCCAGAGTAGTCGTGGTCTCCCTATCATCGTAGATCAGACTGTCTTTCTCCTGTAGCTCGAGGCTGTCATAATATCCATCCACGGCCATTTCTACTGAGTTCTTGATATCTTCTTGCAGGTATTTGATGAGGTCCTCCCCCTCACATATCACACATATCCTCACTGTCTCACAAGTATAGACAGCACTGCATTACATCACATATGATAGTTCACACTAAGTGCACAAAATAGCAAACATCTCAATCATCTCACTCACACACACATACAGTACACACAGAAAGTGAGTTTCTTGTTTTGAACTTGCCTTTTATATATGGCTTGGGTTTTCATGCTGTTGCTGGTCATCCTTGATCGGAAGGTCAACTGCTGTTTTTTGTTTCTAATGTGCTATATAAATAAAGATGACTTGACTTGACTCAAACATGCACGCACACGCATTCAGGCACACGCGCGCGCGCACACACTCACGCACACGTACACGTACGCAGGGACAAAAACAGACACGAGACAAAAAAAACAAAGTCCAAGGGTATTTATTTGCACAAGGAAGGAAAAGGGGGAAAGGTGCTGTCTGGAGTGGACATGCCCAGAGGTCTGCCCAGCAGGCTCCCCCAGTGGGATGCCAACGGGGGGGGGGGAACCCTGCAGAAATGACTAACCAATCAGGAAGTAGGAATGTAGGAATGTGCCCCATTCCTAGAAGTCTACTTCCTGATTGGATAGCGTTTCCAGGAATCTGGCCTAAAAACCCGGAAATGACACTGATAGTCTGATAGACAGCTTCTTCTGTCCGCGCATGGAATCAGGTGTGCCCACCCTGGGCTCGTTCCTGTGGGTCTGGAAGTTTCGGGGACCCCCTGGGGACCCCCACACGGAGTTGCACCACTCACTTCACACAGGTGTGATTTTTACTCTTTGGATGCTCTTTCTTGCACTCATTATTCTATCCCTTTGCTGTGCTTGTGTTTTGTTGTTTGAATGTTATGCTATCTATATGCTGCTGCATTGACTGTAAGGAAGCCAAACAAAAAAATATTTTACTCTAATGTACCTGTACACAAGATGTAACAAAGTACAACCTTGAACCTTATCCACATCTGCAGGAGCTTCCAAGTTTACAGTGTGTCAGGTGTGACATCTGCTGGTTGTGAGGAGTACTGCAGTGCTGGCAGCTCATATGGGCTTTGTCCATTTTGGTCTCCCTGGAGAGGATACAAAGTTAAAACAAAGTTTATATGAAAATATACAAACATGTTCAAGCATGCTTTTACATTTTCATTTATGTTTCATCCCGCTTGTCAGTATTTCAATAAAGAAAGTCTTGCTTATACCTGTGGTGTGCGGGCTCCATCCAATCTACTCATCCCACTTGGCACCCATGAAATTGATTGAAATTTGTATTCACAGTTTGTGGAATTGGTAGCCTACATTTCAAACAGTATGTTGTGAGCTTAAGATCAGCTATTTTCACTACTTCTTAAATATTTGTAATTCATGGAATTTCTTACGATTTTAATTTGTTTTTAATTAATTATATTTGCCAATTCGGCTCATGACAAATCATGACAATATAAACACAATGTTTTGGACCGATCAAATAATTAGTAGGAAGAAAAACAAAACAAAAAGTGTTGTACCCTGCCTTTTTTAAGTGGTGCAACCACTTAAAGTAGCTTTGTGTGTGCCTGGCTGCCTGCCTGGCTGGCTGGCTGTGTCTGAGCACATTCTGACTCGCAGATTGATTGATTGATTGAAATATTTATTAACAGTTTGTAGAATTACAGTACATTTCAAGCACAAACTCAATACAAAGACTGTTAACTGTGAGTGGACGACCCAATTAAGCATTACACTTGTTTACAAATACGGATGGCTGCAATTCGAAACTGGCCTCTGTAAAATCTGAATCCCCCCCACCGCCCCCCCCTTTCCCCTCACTGTATATGTATCTTTTCCCTTTTTGCTTCCTATATGATGAATTCCTGTTCTGTTTTTTAACTACATAGAAGTGTCTATTTGTATGTCTCTAAATGTTTTGATGAATTGAACAATGTGGACCCTGCATAGGTGCCCTTTGAGAGTGGTTTTGAATGAGTCAAGGGATTCACATGTCTTAATGACTGTTGGTAGGGCGTTCCACATTTTGGTGGCATAGGAGCGAAAATAATTTAGACCCTTGTTTGTGCCGAATCTGGGTTGTACATGGTTGGTTGCACTCCCTCTGGTGTTGTGGGTGTGGACTTCGTTGACATTAAGGAAGTATTTAGACAGGTACATGGGTATCTTGGTGGTGTATCGAATCTTGTAGACCAGACCCATTGCAAGATGCTGTACTCTGTCGTCGACCCTAAGCCATCCCAGCCTGTCAAAGTGGGCAGGGGTGAGGTGGGTTCGGGGGGTGAGGCCAAGAAGGAGCCTGACCAGTTTGTTTTGGGAGGTCTGGAGCCTTGTTTTAAGGGCATTTGAGGTGCTGTCATGGTACCAAGAGGTGGATGCATAGTCAAAGAAACCATATATGGTGGCGTGACGTGCCACAACCACAAGGTTATGATGTCACGAGGCGTGACCATATATGGAGTTGTGACACAGGGTGTGACACGACTGACGAGAAAAGCAGGTTTTCATAGTAAACTGTGAAAACCCACCCACCTGTATGTGTTATTGTTTGTTTTGTTTTGTCTTGGGATGGTGTTGATGTTTTTGTTTTGTTCTGTTTTGTTTTTGTGTACTATGTTCCTTGTATGAAAAATGGAAAAAACCCAATAAAACATTATACAAAATAAATAAACTGTGAGTGACCTATACCTACTGTCGCAATACACGAGATGTCACGATTATTATTATTATTATTATTTGGACAAAAAAGCAAATTTTACATCGAGGTGCCCAGCCCAGATATCCGTTTTCATAGACTCGGTTGCTTGTTTCTTTCTCAAAAAACACTGGTTGCGGTCCCAGGTTATGATGATGAGTGTAAAAAAAGGAGGAAAGAGGGAGGAGGGGGAAAAAAAGGAAAAAACGTAGCAACGCAACGGATTCGGAACGGATCCCTCTGCTCTGTCCGGCGGCACAGCGCCGTCTCTTATCACACAATATTACCCCTCCAAAAAAAACAACCCTCCTGTCTGGAATTAAACCCAAACCACACGACCCGACGGACATATGAGATGATTATTAGTCAACTTTAATTGATCTTATTATCCTAGACTCTGAGACCGGAAGAGACCGGAAACTAGAGATAAAAGAGAGAGAGGTTACACCTGACTCTCCATTCAATGAGCGGTTAGCATTAGCACCGTTAGCATCCGAACAACAATAAACAACTAACCGCCTTTCTGCCTGGCCTCGTTGGACACTCATTCGTACAAAACTGCAGGTTAACGGTGAGTCCGGGGCGGTTTTGTTTTTGTTGTCCTGCGTTTTCGCTTGCGTTAGCTGTGTTTGTTAGCCTAGCCCCCCCCAGTCCGTATTAAAGCTAGTTAGCCTGAAAAACTAAGCTAACTAGGCTAGCACACAAGCTAGTAGCCACACACAAGCAAGCACTGGCTGCTATCTATAATTTGTGGCGTGGATTTTTTTTCTTTTTTGTATGAATAAACGCGTTAATCTATTACTTATTGGCATTGTTTACGCGTAGATGAAGTCTTGATAACAGTAATTATGTGCACGCTGTTGAATTGAAGGGGTGCTTTTAGCCTCTAGCCTCTCAGGAAAGGAGGCACCACCATCTCTGTCTGCATGCACACATCATTCCTCTCATCATCTCCATCATGGATGGACTATTGGGTTGGGAGGGTCAATGCGATCGGATCAATACATCGATCTGATCAATACATCGATCAGGCATTAATTAAGCAGAGCGCCATGCCTTAATTGAGCTCAGTTTAGGTGTATTTGCTGCAAAATCATTCAAGTTTTTAGTTCCTGCTGGGATTCTCTGCAAGATGTAGACAGTCCCCTCCCAGTAAAATTCACCAAAACCATACCTAGCTAGCATGTTGCTAAAGCAAAAAATAAATAACAAAGACAGTGCAGCATCTTAAATTTAGTTCAGTTTAGGTATTAGTTTCTGTATTTGCTGCAGAATTATCCTGATCTTAGTTCCTGGGAATCTCTGCAAGATGATGTACTCTCCCCTCCCAGTAAATACACTAAACCTCCTATACCCACCTATAGCTAGCATGATGCCAAAGCAAAAAGAATAAAATAAAAATAAATCAGAAAGGCAGTGCGGCTGCATTCATTGAGTTCAGTTAATTTGCTGCAGAATCACCCTAGTTGTAATTATCTGCAAGATACATTGCTCTCCCTCCCCAGTGGATACACCAAGCCTTGTTACCTAGCTAGCATGATGCTAAAGCAAAAGAAATGCCAGAAAAACAGTGCAGCTGCACATGGCAACAGGATGGAAGGTGGAAAATCTCTATATATATTTGGTTTTTGGAACCTTTTAGTGGTTCAGAACTTCTAATCCGTTCATCGGGCCCCTGTTGCTTTTGTAGTGCACTGCCTTTTAATGGCTATCGTTTGCTTTATAGTAGTAATAATATAGTAATAACCACAGTTATTTTATTGTTGTAAAAATAGTTGTATATACGTGTTCTGTCTCTTGGTTATTTGACAATTTCACCCCTATTTGATAGTGTCAAAGTCAGTTGATGATTTATTATTAAACTGGTATTTGGTGGTTATGACACTGGCTGTGCAGTGTCTGTCTAATGAGCCTGCATATGCCTCAGGTAATACAAGTGTAGTTCTGGAGACGGTGTCTTTCACTGCTTTCCGTTTATTATATTAACAATGCTGATGTGGAAAGTCAAACCTTGACTGACTTCATGACCCAGGGCAGGGATCACTGTATCACATTTATGTAGATTCATGCAAAAATGCTGCAGTTCATGCTCTTTATTTTCTATATATAATAACCTCACACTCTGGGTAAGAGAGTCTGCAAAATAAAATGACCAAGTTGCAATAGAGGTGCAACAGTCAAGTCAATTGAACTAATCGATTTAACAGGTTATAAAATAATATCTGGCAATTTTAATCAAATAAAATGTCCCCATTTTTGGGTCATTATACCGGCAGGTGAAAAGCTTTGAAAAATGTCACAAATGGTTAAAATCTATTTGTCTTATCTAAAAAGCAGATCAAAATTGTAATGTAAATAATCGTATAGTTACAATCCTGCTACTGTCGGATATCGCATTACATCATGGGGAGCGAAGCTGTTTGTTTAACTCAGAATGTGTACAAATGGGGCCTCGTAGGCTTTCAGGACAGGTCCATTTGGTTGTATTTTTGTATACACTAGGTCCTGTCACAACCGTCTAAATAATCACATTCACAATTATTTGCGATATGTATATGTATTTCAATTATTTTGTCATATCTGATCATTTATTTTGTGAAGAAAAAAAAATCATACTTAAAAAAGAGAATGCAGAAATAACTCATGATGCGCATTGTAGACCATAATTGTATACCAGCTATTTCTGTTATTTTCTTTAAGTGTATATATATATATTTAAATGACAGTAATTTATTTTTATATTTAAGGTTTCTTTTGTCTGCCCGGTGTAATTTGTCATTATGAAGCCTAAAAACCAAACACCATTCATATGTTCCAAATGCCCAAAACACAATTAAACTGTTAATCGCAACTATTTGTATGACAATTAACCGTCAAGTAACAGCCCTACTTTGCGTGAAATGTACACTCGGAGACCTGGTGACATGATTCTACAATGTCTTCTAAATCCTAACAGTTTTCTGAAAAACAGGTTTCTGTATCAGTGGTGCTCAAACTTTCATGTCAAGGACCCCAGGATGATATGTATTTGGCCCTGGACCCCTTTTGTTCCAGGGACCCACAGAAGCAAAGATTTGAGTTAGAAAATGTTTGCTGTGAAGGAATATATATTTGAAGATTTGCACACATTTTCACGATTTATTTTCTCCAAAAATAGCAGATCTACAAGCTCATAGTGCGGCACTCAGAGCCACGCTATGAGCTTGTATATCTGATATTTTTCAATAGCTAAAGTTTAAAATGATTGTTAAAGTGGTTAAAAGCTAAGGTGACCCAGGTGCATTCCAGGCCTTAATGGTTTCTTGTTGTTTGTCAGGCGACGAGCTGGCGCAGGTCGTGGGGTGCCCGTGGACCATGAGAGATGGCGGTGGCAGCCTGGCCCAGACCCGCTGGCAGGGCGACCTGGGCCTCACCGCAGTGGGCCAGGAGGACACCGGAGGAGGAGGTGGGATGTCCCATGAGCACACAATCCATCCAGTGGTTCTCAAACTGTTGCGCGCACACACACAAACACACACACACACACACACACACACACACACACACACACACATGCAAACAGAAACACACACACACATGCCCCAGATGGGCCCCATCCCTACTTCCTTCACAGATGCTACCGCTGATGCTAATGAAGGCTCTGTTCCATTCTGGTCAAACAGAGTCAGAGTGCTGCTATTGTGCATGTTGGCTTACTGGAAATACTCTCAAAGTGTCCTTGAGTAGCTGTGTACGGGTGTGTAACTATGATTGGAACCATTCTTGCAGTGGATCCTTGAAATTAAAATGTTTGAAAACCACTGTATCATCGGTAACACTCATGAAGGATGTAGGGAAGTAGGAAGAGTTTTTATGTGTGCATAAGAGCCTGGCATTACATGTAGTTTGACTTTGCATAAAGTGTGTGGCAAATCGAATGGCAAAGTTAGTTTTATCGCTTAACGTCGTTCGCTTAATGCCGTTTAATGAAATCAGAGTGGACTTTTCTGTTTGGATGGGCTGTCAAGGCCAGAAAGTAGTTTTTGCCACTCTGTAGGCGTTCCCACTTCCCGCATAACTTACGGGTATGATGATTATGTCCCACGCATACCCTCTATTAGACAATTTGGACATTGTTTGACCATTTTATTATAGTATAGTTTGTTGATTACTTTTGACGCAGTAATGGACTTATTTATGGTTTTTCCTTTTCACTGTGTTTAAAAGTCATACAATTGGCACTTTAAAAATGTGAGAATGCCCTGTATACTGGTAAACACCTTTTACTGTTGAGTGAGAAAACACATTAATTAAGAAAATCATCTGGGGACCCTCCGGAAAACATCTGGGGGTCCCGACCGTCACCCACAGTTTGAGAACCACTGCACTAATCCATGACTCAATACAATTCAGACTGTTCATTTAACTCTTGAACGTGTAAAAAGCTTGATTTTTCTTTGTAGAGAACTAGATATTACGTGGGTAAAATCTTTACCCACTTGTAGATCTGCTACAGGTATTTATAACATAAATGAGGTTTCCTTCCACCCGACAGAGATGATATCATTGATATGTAGAATGGAGATTGTACCACACCGTCTCCACTACTTCCATGAAGAAAGGCTTGATGCAATCAAATTGTAGAGAGTTTCGGTCAAATGTTGTCATTGCTTGCCTTGTCTGATACAATGTTGTGTTTTTTGGCTGATTGCATGTTCTGCTATGGAGCTGTTAACATTCTGACCCGGTCGAAGGAGCCAACAGTTTACAGTATAGGGAGCATCAAAGGTCTGACACACTTGAGTGAAACTCTTTGTGACAGACAGGTGCGTTGGTGGAGTAGACGCACATAATTTAATCACTTAAACCCTATATTTAAACAGGGGTAGACACTAAGGTTTAAGAGGCACTTGCCTGTCAGGCAAGTACAGGTTACTTGCCCACAGGACAGGCCATGCCCGCTTGCCCAAAAAGAAAACCGTCCAATACAAAATGATAGGTCGAATTTGAATTAACGTTCATTTTAACACTTACTTGCATGTGATTTGATGTGAATACTAGTATTTTAATTTAACCTCTCCCAATAAGTAGTTTGTGAATACAGTGCCTCATTGATGGCATTATTTATGCTGAATACTAAGGTGTTCAGAGTCTTCAGACATGCATCACATTATTAAGCGTTTTTTGTGGGCCTTTACTTGATAGTTTATAGGTTGAATGGAAATGGAGGGGGTAGATACTAGGGAGTGACACGCAGCAAAGGTCGTTGGGATCTGGAGTCGAACCCACGACACACCGTCAGGCTGGATTAATTTATTTTTATTTTTATTTAACCTTTATTCAACCAGTAAAATCACATTGAGACTGCGTCTCTTTTACAAGTGGGAACTGGCCAAGAGGCAGAAATAAAAATTACACTTCAATACCACATCATCAATGTTACATTTTGAACCAGCAAATACAACATCCATAATACACCTTAAAGTACCTATGCAAATTAACAGCTTAGGTGCCTGGACCGCTAGGCCGGCCCGGTCCATAAGCATTATTTATACTTCATCATACAACGGTCGACGTCAGTGTTACAGATCTACAAGCTCACAATGCACTGTTGATCGACACGTGAGGTTGAGAGCAAATTATTTTTTGGCAACCCGAAGGCAAACTCCACCTCCTTGAAAGTTGTATGTAGTTGCCACGGTCAGTCGGGCAACCATTGGTGTGTTATTTAGTTGACCAGAGTCGCCCAGGGGCCTATCCTAGGCCAGTGATGCAAATAGGTTTTCAATGTAATGAGTCCTGGGATGGTCTTTTTAGATGAGTCCCAGGGACATTTTATGAGTCCCACTTCAACGACATTAGGAGTCATATTTTGCTTTTTTTTTTTTTTTTATACAAATTGCAGCATTTAACTGCCATTTCATTTTATATGGTTATAATGTGGTTATATTCATGTAGAAAAAACAGAAGAAGACATGATTATTATAACTAAAGCTAGCAAATTAAACTAGAATAAAAAACAGTACAGTAGTGCATCCTGTGGATGCAGAGGTCATTGTTGTATTGCGTCCCTTAACTATAAACTGTGTTTTGGGATGCAAAATGCACCCTATTTTAATCTCTGCTAGGCCCCCTCCTTTTTCTCTTTCTCCTACTTCTCAATAAGGAAGGGCGCTAGGGTTCATGGTTAATCCAGGACAACCCCCCCCCTGCACACTGTCTGATGCACTGGCTCGGCATTTATAAGCAATGTTTCAGTCAAGGACTTTCTTCTCTTCAGGCTCTGTAGTAGAGGACTTACAATCATGCCAAGAAGAGAATAGCTGCCTGTATGTGACTGTGTATTCTTTAGAAATGGATTGGAAGTCTGAAGTCTTGTGAAAATTTTGGTACAAAAGACTACTTATTGTAACGTGCAGGTATAATATGTAGTGCAGTTCCTCAGGCAACATATTTCTTTGCAACAGAAATGATGTACTGATTTTGTTTACTGACAAATCTTTTGTCTGTCAGGTGGAAACTGTCACAAAAAAGCTTCAAATTCAAAAATAGATCTACAACTCAAGCTCAAAATGTGCCGATTCACAACGCGTTTCGAGCTTGTATATTTGCTGCTTTTGTTTGACGCTGTAATGTGATCAAGCACTGCGTTAATTTATGAAACGTTAAGCCAAAAGTAAAATATATGGAGATGGTGTAGAGGTGGTTTTTGCCCGACAGCAACGATATGCAAGACGGATGCAGACAGATCTCGTTTTAGCTAATCTCAGTAGACCGTAACATTTCTCACATTGGAAAAAAAAGTATTATCCTTTATAATTGTATAACGGAAGTCAAAAGGGCTGTGATCAGGCTGAAACCTTTCCCAGATATTTGAAGTCAAGGACTACAAATCTATGAATTCAATCTAAAATCATGCAACAATATCCATGGATATTGGACAACTGACATCATAGAGCACTGATGGAACAGGCTGGTCACATGAACCGGTCTGAGATCCACATATTGGCGTTGTTCCAAGGCGTGGATCCTGAGATCCACATGATTCAATTATTTGAATACATTTAAGTGCCCGTGTTGGATTTGAACCAGGGTTAGCTGAGGCAAATGCTGTAGCCTAATTGATGTGCTATGTGCTACTCTGTGATTTCCCCCGGAGCGTCAGTGGCTCAGGGCTAGAGTGGCCAGTAGAACGCCAGGATGGGGAAACCGTGAGGTTCCCGGTTCGATCCCAGGCTCCCCAGAGTTTGTGTTGGAAGTGTCCTTGAGCAAGACTCATGGTTTCCTCTGTGCATTTCACCCATTCATACACCGATGGCAATCTATGAAACGTGCTTTGGATAAAATGGCTATATAATTGCACCATTTACCACCGGGGCACCCCAGGCCAGTGGACAGATCGGCCCCCCCCCGGGGCACCCCAGGCCAGTGGACAGATCGCCCCCCCCTGGCGTGTGACAATGTCCTCTCCTCGATGTCCTGTGAGATAAACTCACTGTCATGTTGTGACGGTCTGTGTGTTCTGCTCTGAAGGGCTGAGTGTAAGTACTAAATTACACAGAGTAGACCGACTCCAGTCGTCATTGTGAGTTCAGCCAGGACAAGACGAGGGACATATTATCCCACTTTATCCAAACGAAACTCGACTCTGCTTATGAGATGACACTTTAATTAATTTAAACTCTGATCAACATGGGGTGTGCAATGCATCAAAGATACATTTGTGAGACAGTTCGGCTGTCTGTTGTCAGTCCAACAATACAGCTCACCATCTTCATCACAAGCATTAGGTCAGTTGTTCCTACTGCTAGCTTTTATTCCGGCTCTTTATTCTGCGTCTAACGTTGACTTGTCCTGAAACTGAAAGTGGTGGTGACTACGGGTCAGAATATGGTCCCTTACGGGTCCATTTGGTACCATTTGTACAGTCACAGACGTGAAGTCCACATACCAGCTCTGACCAAGCTCTGTTAATGTGATGAAACCCATTCCCGGTTGGGCAATGTTGGATTTATTTATTTATTTGACAGGGACAATGCTTAATTAATCAACACATCTGTTGTCCCTGAGCAGCCTCTTAAAATGATGATAAAACTATCCATACAAAAAAGAGGTACAGGCTTCAGTTCCGACATACTATTGGTCTGACTGTCATTAGAATTTAAGATTTAAAAAATGAGATGAGCATCTGCTAAATGTTTAAAGCTGTACTTTTGAACTATGTGGCAATGGTGGTAACGGTTGGGCTTTTGGTCAAGTGTTTTTAATGTCTGTAAAGTGGTAAAGGGTTTCAAAGTTGTCTTATTTGTCCGTGACCAGGTTGTGAAACAGTATGTTATGTGCGAAGAAAATCATAGCATGCATGAAGAGTTTAGCTGCATCTGTAGGGATTTGGATCCGGTTCCCGATCCCAACCCTACACATGGACTGGCCGTGAGGACCTTCTGTTTTTCCAGTCGGCCGCACAAAATTATTTTTGATTTGAAATCAAGGTCAAACGGCACAAAGCCAGAGTATAGCATGTTTATGCTGCGTCACAGGGCTCAAACTCACAACCTTGGACAGCAGGATCGAGTCATTACTTGTGCAGCTCAATTTGACCTACTTGCCAACTTTGCCAAGTGAAATGAATAAAGGTCAGTGTGTCATTAAATAAGATGACAAATGAATAAACAAAGTGGAGTGAAAAACAAAGTTTTGGGGACTGGAAGGCAGCTTGTGTGTATGTTTGTTGCGCAACTAATGTGTGTGTGGCATTAATAAAGATTCTCTAGAGAGGGTTTGCTGCAACAAAATTATCCTTGCCATGCCATGTTGTTGTTACGCTGGGAAAAGCTAGCGGAGCGATCCCAGAAGACCGGCGATGTCTGGAGGGGTCATGGAAGCAAGTCGGTTGTGTATTGGCTCCGTATTTTGGCTCTAAATCGTTGAGTGAGTGATAAGAGCCGCAAACCATTAGATGACTCAGTGCAGAGAGACCTGAGAATGAGTGTGATGTGTTGATCAGCTTTGTTAGTTGTTACAAATCTCGCTGTCAGATGTATTTTGAGGTGAGATCTGAGAGGCAACCATAACATCTATAGTCTAACCTGCTGCGGATAAAAACATTGGACATGGTTTTTCTACGTCTTGTTTGAACATGAATCGTGTAATTCTCACTCTATTTCTAAGACGGTAATAGGCTTGTTGTTTTGTTATTGCCTTGATGTGGCTATGCATAAAAGGTTAAGATCTGAATCCATAATTACACCAAGATGTTTGGCTCGACTTATTTTTCCCTAACCACCAATGATTTATCTGGGGTTTTGTCTTAGTCGAGCTGAGGGAAATCTTGGCACACGTGCGTTGTTCAATGAATGCATGGACACGGCAATTCTATAGACCGTAGCTTTGAGACCACACTCGCTCAGCGAAAGAGATGCACAACACTCATCACCTTGTTTGTTTCTGATTCCTGCCGTAATCAACGTCTTGCAGAAATACCCCTAGCCATTCAGAGTAGTTCAGCTTATACCTGCAAGACTAATGTGCAATCAAGTATTCGTCCACTAGATGGCAGCTATGACAGATTAGATTGTATAACAAACTAGAGGGCCACTTTATTTACCGGTATGTTAAGTTGAGATGTAGGTACTTATAACTAACTGTAGGTAGTTATAACTTTATATAGTGAGTTTTATCCATAGGATTTTTATTTTAATGGCTTTCATGTACTCTAGGTTACATATACTGTAAATATTTAGCGTTCACACGGGGCAGATGAAACTATGCAGTCTACCATTCATTGTCAAAGGAAGCCATTACTAGTGGATGATGATCTGCAACGGAAAACATGGTTTGTTAGTCGCTTCTGTAAATGGCAAAATTGTCACCAATTGGAAGCATAGGATTAGGAGACGATAAATTATACATAACTGTCGGCGCTTGTACACAAGCTCCGCTGAGTTCTCGTCAAAAAAAATCATCCCTGACATATTTGGACCAAAAACGTATATTAACGCAATTGGGGCAGCCCATTCATTGGGCCCACTGGACATAACGTGGCCAGTCCAGGCCTGATAATCACCGAGTTTGCAAAGTAGTGCTTCGAACGATGATGTCATGTTGTCCTGTTTTGTGATATATCCATGCCGATGTTTACGGTTACAACTCTGTGCCGGTGATAGTGTCATCCTCTTTCAAGAGGGGTCGAGCAGTGGAGGAAAAGCCTTCTTGCTCTCTGCTGCCCAGGGGTCTTTTGCTGTCCTCGACGTGACGCAAGGAATTGCTTGCGTGGGGTTGAGATCCGATCCCAACCGGACGGATCGAGATGGATCACGTAATTGACGTGACGCAAGGGGAGAAATTTCTCTCACCCTCCGTTGCGTGTGTCTTCTTGCATCGATTACGTTCGACTCTGCAAGGCGCTTTAGTTGCACGCTCGTGTCGAGCGCCAAAATTAGCTTATCTACAAGCCCACAACGCCTTCCACATAATAGTCTTATTTTCATGGCGTCTAACACTTGTGCAGAACTCAAGTTTATTTAGGCTTAAATCTCCAGTCCTATTATAAGTAGCAGTTATGGTGTTTCTATCCAGGCAAATGTTTCACACATCTGTCACATTATGGTGTGAGGCTGTTCTAATCAAATAATTAACAACAGCTGGATCTTCTGGGTCCTCCAAAAGGCAGAAGGAACACACAAGACGACACACTAACCAAACGCTTAACTGAATGATTTAGAAATGATAATTGCTGCAGGATTATTATGGTTACTTACTGTAGAAGCACGAGTTCAGTCAAGGTCGACATGAAATGAAATTGTGGCGTGTGTGGTTAAAAGAAATCTAGAGCTAAATGTCAATTAGGTCCTGGTATTTTTGACGTGCGAACACCATCCTGCAACAGAGCATAAATTAGACAATAGGATAGCTAGAACAATGGGATTTAAACAAAGGGTTAAAACCGTATACATTATGTATATTTGGGTTATGATAGGGGCTGTCATGATTACAAATTTAAGTTGAAGATTAATTGTCACACAAATAATTTGTGATTAATGATTTCATTGTTTTGTTTTTGCATTGACCATTATTTGGAACGTTACAATTTGTTTTTCTGTTTCTGCCTTCCACACGAGAACGGATCGGGCTGTTAACCGCACACGTTTTGTAGCCGGCATTAAAGTTTCGAGCGTCCACATTGCGGTTATGATAATTATGCATGCAGTCCAGACGAGAGCGGTAGTGCTCCAGATATCGGAGGAAGCTGTAGTGTAGGCTATATTAGAATAGACATGTATGTTGATTGGGGCAGCTCGCCAGAACCGGGCTGGCACTTCATGTGGAAGTTCTGGGGACCCCCCAGGGACCCCCACACGGAGTTGCATCACTCGGTTCAGTAGATTTTTGTGAAATATTTTTTAGATTGGATGGAATCATGGAAACATAACTGTTGATAAAAAAGTAAAGGGCTAAAATAATTGTCCGACTAAAACTAGACTAAATTGTCAGACTAAAACTAGACTAAAATGCCAATAGTTTTTGTTGACTAAAACTAAACAAATAAATTCACGGTTTCTTGGACTAAGATAAAGACTAAAATTCTTGACTTTTAGTCGACTAAAACTAGACTAAATAAAAAAAGCATGAGTTTGACTAAATATGATAAAAACTAACAACGGTGATTGAAACTGGACTAAGACTGAGACTAAATTAAAAAATAGCCGACAAAAACAACACTGATGTTGAATGATGTAGCCTATATTGTAAAATGATGCATTTCACAAAACATGACATGAAAGACAATGGAGATGACGTGACAGTGGAGATCGACGGTATAGTTGACGGTGAATCAATGGCTTTGTTGAGTCATAGAAAGTATTATACATGTAACGCTTCCATAGTGAAATTCTGCAGACATATCTCATGGCGCACGTTTATCATTATTACGTTTATTATACATCTGTGTGGGTGCAAAGTGCAAACCGACTATTATTAAACCGACTCATTTATTATCCGTCTCATCTACAAGCCCACAGGCTGCAGATCAGAGATTTATAGACATTTTGTGCAAATATAAAATAGCTGTGATACTTATGTAAGTGGTTATGGTGAAATAAACCATTAGCACTTTCAGCATTAGAACAAATGCACAAACAATATTCAAGGCTTCCCTTTACAGGTCAAACAACACCATTCATTCACATGCAATATACACATTAATAAATAATGAAGAAATGTATACCAGTGAGCTGGCGGCTATAAAAGGCTCGTCATAAACCTGCATCAATTGTTTTGGAGGTGGAAAGCCTGGTGACGTGATGTTAGTTTGGAGGGGGCGAGGGGACTTTGGCGTCATCGTTTAAGCAAATTGACAGATTGGCATTCACGGACTGTACACATGGAGACGACAAAGTTTGCCAGTCCCCTAAAACGCTGTCTCCGTGTGGCAGAAAGGGCAGATCGGTTAAATACTTGTGCGGGTAACGCAGAATACGCCCTCGTCTAGACGGCACTTTAGACTTCATATTCACAAATTGCACAGTGCAGATATGACAAATAATTTAAATATACAAAGAAATCAGTGACGCAATTGATCGTACAATTATTTTCTTTCCAAAAACATTACAATATAAATGGTTGATCTACAGTACACGCTTATAGCACGTGCTGTAAGCTTGTAGATCTGCTATTTTAGGAAATGAAAATGTATGGACATTTTTCAACATGGAAATGATTGATGATTATGCAAAAGTAATTGAGACTATGTCAAATAATTGCGATTAGACGCTTAAGTTGTAATTGTGACGGGCCTAGTTATGATCTATCTTTGTTAACAACTTTCAACCTGTTTTGGGCAAGTAACTATATAGGCGTCAGCATTCTACTTTTATATATAATAAAAGTTCTGCAAATGGCGGATCTACAAGCTTACAATGCATCACCACGCGTCAGATCGACTATTCTGGCCATTTGTCATGTGACAAAGTATACAGGGCAATCTACAACTTATTTTGTGTTTGTGAATTAAATATTGGCGAATACTCCCTATAGAATCCTGTGGTCAGGAAGGACACCTGCTGCTTGACGAGAGGCATTGCATGAAGCTCAAAGCATTGGTTTGATTGAATAGTTGATTGTCGTGACTCGTAATGCCTGATTGCATGCTGAAAATAGCCGATCTACACGCTTGTAGATCTGCTGTTTTCAGAGTGCGAACGCCCTAGCCTAGTGTAACCAAATTATTATTATATTATATTTTTTGTCAATATATGTCGTTGTTTCAGTCATCTGTCATCACAGATTTTTTATTTATTTAATTTTTTCGTCAGTGATCATTAACAAGTTAACAAAATTAACACGTGTGTGTTTATGTGGTGTGTGTGTGTTTGTGTGTGTGTGTGTGTGTGTGTGTGTGTTCTTGCAGGAGGGCTGCCTGAGGACCACCTGATAGACCCGGCGTCGGGCCACAGCGTGCCCAGCCCCATGCACCTCAAACTGGGCCAGAAGGACAAGGTGTGGATGGGAGAGTACATCGAGGAGGAGGACGAGGAGGAGGTGGAAGAGGGGGGCATCGTGGGCCACGAGGGGATGGAGGAGATCGCAGATGATGATGAGGAGGAGGAGGAGGAGGCCATTATGGAAGACCTGGAGGCGGAGGAGGAGGAGGAGGTAGGGCTGTAGTAACTGCAGCGGAAAATCATAATTTCAAGAATGGAAGTACAGGCTCCACTGCAGCAGTCGCCGTCGGCATCAGGAAATATTATATTTTTTATTTTATTTTTAAGACTTTTTGGGGCGTTTTGCCTTGATTGATTGGGGGGGGGGGGACACGCCGCAAAGGTCGTCGAGATCGGGACTCGAACCCACGACACGCTGTCAGGCTGGATTGCCAGCCTAGGTGCCAGGCCGGAATGTTCCCTTTTTAATCAATGAAGGGTTTGCTCCACTGCCGACGTTGCAGGGGTCACCAAGATGTCCATACACGGACAAACGTGTCCGTGGCAAGACTTGTCCTTATTAATTCATAAACATTCAATATTAGATTGTGAATAGCCTGGCTTATAAGTATCGGGATGACCTATTCCATTCTAGTAATTACCCTGCACCAACATCAAAGCATTGTTTGAAAACCCCTGCTCTGGAAAAGTTGATTTCCCCCTCTTGTCATTTCTTCGTATTTCTAGTTTATTTAAATAATGTCATGCAAATGTGTCCAGTGCATAGCCTACTGCAGGCCTGGTTGACCAGATTTATAACACATTTTTATGCTCTAGCTACTGAAATGATCCATTGCCCCGTCTCCTCACTGCTAACGTGCCTATTGGACAGGGACGGGTTGGGGAGGGACTTAACGAAGGGCTAATAGAGGGTATGCGTGTGACATCATCATACCTGGAAGTTATGCAGAGTTTTATGGCCTTGATAGCCCTTACATCCAAACAGAAAAGTCCTATCTGATTGCATTAAACGACATTAAACTCACTTTGCCAAGTCACATTGCCACTCGATTTCCCATTCACTTTATTTATGCTTGTAGCATACCCTCTATTGTCTGACCCCAAGTTAATTATTGGGTGAGTACAAGCAAGCGCTACAACGTTTAATGCAGTCATAAAGTCCCAATGACGCCCCTCCAAAGGAGAGCATGAGCGTTGCCTAGCGACCGGAGACGATTGTGAATTAGTACAAAGCTCCAAAAACACGTAAAAGTCTTCTCTAATTTATTTTTTGGCGCAATGGGATTTACATTAATAAACACGTTAAAGGTCATTGAGTTAAAATGTACGGTTACGCCCCTAGGAGGAGGAAGAGGAGGGTGAGTTTGAAGGCTGGGTGGAGGGTGAGGAGGAAGCAGAGGAGGAGGAAGGCGAGGAGGAGGACGTGGAGCTGCAGTGGGAGGTGCCCGAGTTCCCCGCGGCAGCGCCGCAGTCCAGCCAGGCGGCCATCTTGCTGCCCCCGCCTCAGCATGGTCAGCCTCACCCCCAGCCGTACCACCCCCACCACCACCACGCCAATGTCCAGAAGACCGAAAGCATCGGTAGGTTAAAATGTTGAACAGTTTTTAAAGTTTTTAACCTTTTTAAGTAGTTTATTTTTCGAATGAATTTGTTTTATTTTTCTGTTCTATAAAGCGACTTTGAGTAACTTTAAAAAAGAAAGTGCTATATGAATTGAATGTATTTATCGGTAGGTCGCCTGTCACTTATTACATAATTGCATGATCGAAATTAGTTTAAAAAAATTGGGAGGGGGGGGGGACAAAATCACGGCATTCCATCTTATAAGCCTGCCTAAATTGTTAAATAACTGCCGCGATTTATTTGTGTGCCGATACTAATCGTTAATCAATGTCCCAATTGTGACTCACAGCGCTAAGCGACGGCCACATCGACATCGACGAGGTGGAAGAGGACTGCGAGCCGCAGTCCTCCTCCCCGGCGGGGGCGGCCGGGTCGTCGCCGCTGATGTCCCAGGTGTCTTTCAGCTTCCCCCCCCAGGGGCCCAGGAGGCTGCTCAACGGCTTCCGGATCCTGCGCCAGCGGCGCTTCCGCTCCCAGCTGGGCCTGCGCTTCCGGCTGTCGCAGAACTGGAAGAGCTGGCGCCAGCGTGCCCAGTGGTTGGGCACCCGAGGTACGAGTGCTGCATCATTCTTCTTGCTCGAGGTGGCGGCGGCGGTGGCTCAGGGGGTAGAGTGGCTAGATGAGAACCACAAGGTTGCCAGTTAGATCCCAGGCTCCCTCAGAGTTGGTGTCGAAGTGTCCTTGAGCAAGACACTGAACCCCTAATTGCTCCCGATGTGCAGGTTGGTGCCTTGCATGGTTTCCTCTGGCATCGGTGTTTCTGTGAATGGGTGAATGTGTATAAATGTATATAAATGCACCATTTACCATTTGCTCAAATGTCATTTACATTTTCCTCCACAAGAAATGAGATTCTCACACGATTTCTCATATATTTTCCATGAAAATATTAATAAAAAGAAAAAGTCTCAAGTCATTATCAGCTTGCATTCCATTCTCTTGCATAATGTACCTTAGTGGGGCATTGGTGGCTGAATCTTTTTGTATTGAATATTTGTATAAATTGTGCAGCACTAGCCCGAGGCCACCGGAGGAGGGAGGACCCCCCCTGGACCCCCCGCAGGCCCAAGCAGCACAAGAGGCCCAAGAAGCAACGGCACTGGGACGAGAGTCTCAGCGGCTCCGAGAGAGGTAGGACTACTATGCATTTGTATCGATTTATTTATTATAGATAATCTTTTGGAATCGATTCAAATAATAATAACAAGCTCAATAAGAAGCTCATAGCGCGCCACCGAGTGGCGCGCTACGAGCTTGTAGATCTGCTATTTTTGTAAAATCTAAGAACGACTCACAGAAACATAGCTTTTTCAGAAAACTGTCAGGATGTAGAAGACATTTTTAGAAGCTGACCCCAGGTCAAAATGGGTTGAATGAACGTCGAGGGTTTGACTGCGTGTCTCTACAGAGGAACTGCTGAACGGCTGTGAGGAGCCGAGCCGAGGAGCACAGAGAGGAGGACGCAGGGAGGCCGTGGAGAGCACCCCCTCCTACGCCGCTGTCCGGGAGAAACCCGCCGAGGTCGCCCTGACCGAGGAGCACATGAGCTGTGTGACCGGTGTGTAGGGACGGACACACACACACACACAGACCCTTAACTCATTAATGAATTAATTTGATGTGAATATTTGACACAATTGTCCTCGTAAAAGTCTTCACCTTCATGGATTTGACCGAACTGTGCAGTGCTGTTATTTGTCCAGTATAACATCCTAGTTTTAGAGATTGCATGTGTTTATTTGTTCTACAACGTGTTTGTTGCAATGTGAAATGTGTGTGTTTGTATGTAGGTGTTCTGTCTATTAATTCCTGTACATTGTGTGTGTGCAGGTATTCTGGAGGAGTCCTTACAGCAGTATGGCAGTCTGATCCCCGTCCATGTCGACGACGTGGTGGTCAAACTGCAAGACCTCTTCAACGAGAACTTCTCACAGCCGCACAGGTAGGGTGTGTGTGTGTGTGTGTGTGTGTCGGTTTAGTAGTAGACAGGCCCGGATTATAGGGTAGCTCTTGATTGTGTTAACACGCGTGCGAATCTCACCTTTTTGGATTTGGTGTAGCGCCAGCAGGGCCTTAGGAGGGCTTGATCCCGTCACTGCACAGAGCTCTCTCTCTGAGCTGTGATGTCAACCATCTTAAAGAGTGGTTAAAGGAGAATTTCAGACTAGAAGGATTTCTTGCCGTAGTTCGTAGTATTCCTTTTGAGCACCATGGAGCAAAAAAGTCTCTGTGTTGTCTCTACTGGTGTGGTGGAAGTCGCTCGAGATAAGGGTAGTGCTGCACGATTCTTGCTCAAATGTGAATCTCGATCTTCCTCCACAAGAATTGAGATCACAATTCTTATTTCTATATAAATATTTGTCTTTAGTCTGTAGTTGCTGAACATTACGACATTCAAAATGTGGCACCTGGTGCCAACTACTGTGGCTTTAAGCGCGGTTTAAGTCAAGCACTTGTGGCTGTTTAAAGTCTCTCTTGTAGCAAAAACATAAGAGTAACTACAATGAATTGGACAGCCAACTAGTGCTGCACGATTCTTGCGCAAATTTATTGCAATCTTTTTTCGATGAATCGTGTGTGTATATATTGGAGTGTCTACAAAAAAATTACTAAATTGGGAATTGTGTGCAATGGCCTCCAGGTAGAACCTTTCTAGTCTTTCCTGTTCACCTTCCAGAAGTTGGCCCATGAACGCATGCATCTGGTTATGTCACGACTGCAGCCTGCGTTTCTGCTTTTCTATAATCTGAAATGTGTCAATTTCCCTTCGGGGATAATAAAGTACATCTCATCTCTCTCTCTCATCTAACTGAAACGCCTCGGGAAGTGTTCACACTTTTCACCTGTGGTTTCATCATGTGTTAACCTCATTAAGACCTGGCTTCTCTGTTTTCTGGGAGTGTCGTATGTACTAGAAAGGTTACTGTATGTATGACACGATCATGCAACAAAGCATTAAAATAAATCATAACCCGAAATCCAGAGAGCTGAGGAAGATATGATCTGTAACATTACGCAACGGGTCGTTTCGAAGAAATCTGAATGGTTGAAGCAGCCATCTAGCCGAGCATAATGAACACCTAATCAAAACATCAAAATCAGCTGTGCTGATCTCTCAGAGCGGAGCTGACTGGGTTGCTATGCTGGCGTTTTTCTTTGAACATTTCGGGGCGCCTATCTGCTTGTTCCTGCAGCAACACAGGCATGCCATTCATTGACGCCGGTGAAGCACGCCTTCTCGTGTAATATTGCTTCATTATATGTTGCGCTTTTAGAGATGAAACATGAGTATTTATTCATTCTGCGCAAAAGTGGGTTTGATTTGGACCCAGCGAGCACCATGGAAGTTATTTGAATGAGCACATTGTCTACTTAATATTAACACAATGTGGTCGTTCCATTTAAGCATTGCTTTATTGCGCTTTGCTCCATGTTTTGCCGCACAAGCAATATTACTACAGGTGATTATCCCATTATTAAGACCTGGAACGCATCTGTGTCACCTCACCTTGGCTTTTAACCATTATTTTATACTTTAGCTGTTGAAAAATAGCAGACATAAAAGCTCATGGCTTGTAGATCTGCTATTTTTGAAATATGCAAATCCTTGACGATATGTTCTTTCACAGCGAACGTTTTTAACCCATATCTTTGCTTTTGGGGGGTCCCTGGAACAACATATTTTCAGATGGGGGGTCGGCCGTCAAATGCATATACATTTTGGGGTCCTAGTTTGAGAATGACAGAAACATTTCTACTGACATAGAAACATAGATTTTTCAGAAAACTGTCATGATTTAGACGTTTGTAGAATCAGGTGCTCAGGTCTTAATCGCTAATACAGGCGTTATTGATACACAAACCCTTTATCATAAACGGGCTGGACGAGACTCTGACTCCAAGCCTGGGCTCCGTCCGTCATAATGTCTCCATGTAGGGCTGTCGTTCAATGAGTTAGTCCGACGGTGGAAGTGCTCCCGCGTTTTAGCCTCTGTGTGGAATGTAAACTCTTCCATTCTGCATCGGAAGACTTTATAAACATTCGTCCATATGAGGTGGTGGTTCTAATTTTAGACCGGTAGGGCCTTAATGGCAGCATCTTAACACGTCCCTTCTCCCTCGCCATATTATTGCGACTGTAGGTCGCAGTTTATTATGAAAACCTGGACGCCTCGTGACACGCTCCATATATGGCCAATACAGAATTCATTCCATATGTTGATCTGACCTCATCAAACCCCTTAGATCTCCATTAACCTCGCGTCTTTCCACCCCGGAGGAAAGCCTGGTGTCTGTGTTACTAAATTGCCGTGGATGATATCGTTACGTCATGTTGTAGTCATTGTTTTGTAGTTATCAGGCCGGAACCTTCTAAACCAGAACATCATTTCCCTCAAAGCGGAAGAATAATACCTTCCCAATAATAGCCTTGACACGGCATAGTGCGGAAGGGAAGGTATTATTTTTCCAGTTTGAGGGAAAGGATGTTCTGGTTTAGAAGGTTCCGGCCTGATGACTACAAAACAATGACTACAACATGACGTAACTATATCATACGCTCCCGCCTCCCTGATCATAAACCTGAAAGGGAATGCTGCCCAGGCTAGATCTCCATATATGGAGCTGAGCTGTTCTGACTTTCCATATCTTGATCTGACATCATCAAACCCCGTACACTCAAGACACGCTCCATATATGGCCAGTACAGAATTCATTCCATATGTTTATCAGACCTCATCAAACCCCTAGATCTCCATATATGGGGCTGGCCTGTTCTGACATCACAATCTCTATCTCTCTCCCTCTCTCTCTCTCCCCCTCTCTCTCCAGGAAAGCGGTGGTGCAACATCTAATCCAGTCGTTCCAGCGCTCATCGGGCACGGCTCTCGTGCGGACGTTCCGCGTCAACTACAAACGCCACGTGCTGACCATGGACGACCTGAGCACGCTGTACGGCCAGAACTGGCTCAACGACCAGGTACACATGGATCAGAGTTCTCAGTCGCCACGGCTGAAAATAGCAGTAGATCTGCTAGTTTCCGTTATTAGTTATTTTTAAGATGAAAGAGTATTTATTTTGAAGTGATCAAACTAGCAATGGTATACAAGTTTAGAAGCATCTTCCAGAAACTGAATGAATGGTCAGAGGAGAGACTGGTCTGCATTTTATGCAAGGGTATGAAGCAAAGAGTGGCAGAGCCTTAATGCAACGGCAGCAAAGTGCTTTAGGGCTATGGATCAGAGCTGTTTACCTATAATGTGCTGTTTTCGCTGTTGCTGCACGTAAAAATATACAATAACAAGAAAATGAGTTGTTAAATTGTACCTATTTTACTTTTGGGACAAGTGGGCATATCCTTTTAGCAAGTTAGAACATGACCTGTACTTTCCTCTGAGACCTTAGTATCAAGTGTCAACCCCTGCCTTTGAGTCTGTCTAGGCCAGGGGCAATGGTAGCACACACGTTTAAGAAGATTGTTGCACAGTATGATCGCTAGGCCTGGGAATATGGTGAAACACTTTGGAAAAGTTTTAGAATATTGTTCAAAATGTGTGGGAACACCGTTTTGTATTTATTTTTATTATGAGACCAGTCATTCCTTTATCGCTACATTGTTGGAAACATGAGTGCATTTATTTCTAGGCCATTCCTTTATTATCGCTATGTTTGCTGACAGTCTGCTTGTGGTGGGTTTCTTTTCCTCCAAGGTCATGAACATGTACGGTGACCTGGTTATGGACTCTGTTCCAGAGAAGGTACGTGAATGAGAAAGTGGACCAATCCGAGCTCATGCCGTTACGACAGTGTTTTTCAACCAGTGGTCTTTGAGGGGGTTCCAGGTGGTCCCCAAGAGCAAAGTGCTCTTGAATTTTATTCCACATATCTACAGCTACAATTTCTTACAAAAAATAACGCTTAACCATGAGTAAGACATTTATTTTAGATTCACACAGACTAGTCAAAACTAGTCATGCTGGTAGTTGTTTAATCAATGCTAAAGTATTTGGAACAAATAAAGTTACGTAATGCTTTTTTGGTTAGATTTGGACTTTTTAATGAAACAAAGACACATGGACATGAGATACATTTCAATTACAGATATCTTCTCTGCAATGCACGATATTTTGTCTCACAGGTCAATCACAATATTCCGTTTCACAGTTCAATGTAATGACTTACAGATATTCTGTTCAAGATTGAATGATTTTTATTTACAAAATAAATGTGAAAAGGATACTTTATGTGACCGACATGATGAGGGATACAATACGGTCAGCCCACCTTTTAAGGAGACTGCTGCGAGTGCTCGTTGCCCGCAAGCCTTTTGAAATCTGGTTGATATTTAGTGATCGCCAGTCTGAGGCAGTCGTTCAGATGCGAGTCGGTCATGCGAGTTCCGGACTTGGATTTTATGCTTTTCATTTGTGAAACGGCCATTTCACATAAGTGAGTGGAGCCAAAGAAGGCCTGCAGCCTCAGTGCACACGACACAAGGAGGGGATACTTCTCTCTGCTCACGAGTGGCCACAAGTCCTCGTGTCTCTCAGCTCTGGCCTTCAGTTCGGTGTCGCGTTGCATTTCAACAATCTCCCTGTCGACGCAACCACCCGTAGGCAACGTGAACAGCTCCTGCATCTGAACGGACAGCTGTTTGGTGTCGACACCGAACGGGTTAAATGCTAAAACGACCACTTGACGCATGTCTCGCACCTCCACGAATCTACGGTCAAATTCGGACGTCAGTTTGTCCAGCCGAGCGCAGAATCGTTCGGGATGAAAAGCGGTCTTGTCCGTGAGGTTCTGCGACATCTTTTCGAGATTGGGGAAGCGTGACAGCCGCCCGCGTCGTATCTGAGACGTCCACAGACCGAGCTTTGTTTTGAACGTCAACACTGCGCTGAGCATGTGACCGACGCCTCGGTCTTTCCCTCGCATTTGCCGGTTGAGATCGTCGAGCTTTGCTGTCAGGTCCGTGAGAAAAGCCAGGTCCAGCAACCAGGCATCGTCGGACAACTCCTCGTACTCGCCGTTCCTCGACCCGAGAAAAGCGATGATCTCTGGCAGTAGATCCAGAACGCGCTGCAGAACCGCGCCTCGACTGAGCCACCTAACGTCTGCGTGAACACTCGCGTTTCCATCATGTTCAGAGTCCAGTTCGTCCAATAAAGACCTAAATAACCGGTGCTGCAGCGTTTCTGCGCCGGCAATCGAGTCGACAATTTTAACGACTACATTCACTACATGCGACATGTCTGTTACTTTAGCCGCCAGCGCCTGCTGATGCAACACGCCGTGATAGCTCACGAACGGCGGGAAATCCTCGTCCTTTCGGCACAGCGAGACGAATCCCGAACGCACGGCGAGCATCGCCGGCGACCCGTCCGTCGTCATCGATGCGATTTTATGAATGGGGATCTTGTGCTCGCGCACGTAGTCCTTGAATGCGTTGTACACGTCCTCGCCCCTGGTCCGTTCTTTCAGCGGAATGAACGCAAGCAAGTCCTCTTTGACGGTAAAATCGGCGAAGACCATTCGGACAAACACACTCAGCTGGTCTGTCTCCGTGGCACCAGTGGACTTGTCGAACTGGAGTGAAAAGTACTCGCAGTTTGACAGGTCTTTTAATACTTGCTGGGATACGTCTTTGGACAGAGACTCCACTCTCCTGGCTACGGTAGGCGCGTCGAGCTGCACGCTTTGCATCCTCGCTTTGATCTCCTCTTTGATTTCAAAGTCGGAAAACAAGCTGTCGGCGGCGGCGTTGAGTGCTTCTCTAACCACGTCGCCGTCGTCCGCAAACGCTCTCTGGCGCCGAGCCAACATGTGGCTAATTCGGAAGGACGTTTCCGTCACGGCGAAAAGCAGCCGCTGTGCCCGGAGGGCTCCCTTCAGCTCGTCGATCCTTCGCCACCTCGAAGTGCTGTGGAGCGGATGGGCGTGTTTGAATTCGGCGTGCGCGGTGGAATGATGGCGGTCCAGGTCCCCGCGTTTTGGCGAAGCCGCCGCCTCCTGTTGGCATATGAGGCATATGGTCTTTCCGTGTGCCGACGTGAAGAAAAAATCGTGCTCCCATTCCAGGTGGAAATGATGTGTTTTGGACTTCTTTTGCACCGGGCCCCCAGCCATGGTCTGTTCACTGCTTGCCTGTGTAGGTACAGTGTACGTGTGTGGGCCTTTAGCTCTCTGTGGGGTTTTTATACTGATGGACGGTAGTTGTTCTGATAGGACTTTATGCAAAACGGGGAGGGGGGTGAGATAGCTGTACCACCCCCAAGGCGAACAAAAGAATGAAAAGGCTGCCAGCCGATGGCCATCAGTGTTGCCATGTCCGTGTATTATAAGCGACTTCTTTTTCTGTAAAGTTGCTTGTAAATATTATTTGGTAGTTGCGTTTTGTTTATTTTTTGGGCTTGTTTCCTAATGTCGTTTAAACCAGTGGTTCTCACACATTTTCCAGATTGATGTATTTGTCACAACTATGGACCCTACATTGTGCCAGGAACCCCCATATACAAGATTTGTTTTTTCAAACAATGTTCTACATTTTGTCAAAAACAATTCCATGATTGATTTGAAAATAACATAACAAAATAATATTTTCAAATAGCCTTAGTCTGGCTTCTTTTGGGCTTGTTTTCATGGACGATTGGACGTGGTTGCTTATTTCTCTCACACAATCTGGCAACCCTCATGGCCATGTGCATGTCAGTGGCATTTTGGTGAACAGAAAGACTTGTGTATTAGCCTGTCTGCCAGTGGGGGGGGGGGGGGGGGGGAGTACTCAAATTGAAATGCAATTTTGTGATGTCCACAAAGTACTGCGAGTCTAGGTTACATTCTTTTTAGTTGGTCCGAAAATGTACATGCTTTGTTATGGAGCAAGTCTAGGTTGCATTATTTTAGGTGGTGCTCAGATTTACATGCTCTGTTGAATTCAATGACCCAAACCTATCAACACCTCCCCCTTGTCATTGGTGAAGGAGGGGGAAAAAACATTTTTTAAATCAATCAACTTTTTTAAATCAATCAACTTTTTTTAAATCAATCAATCAACAACACAATTATTGGTAACGGTGAGGTGAAACTGTTGATTATGCAGGTTTTCACGTTTGCAAAGAATGGAAAACAAGCGGTCCAGGCACCTTGGCCGGTAGCCCAAGTTTGGCAGTGTGCCGCGGGTTCGACTCCCGATCCCGACTGCCTTTACTACATGTCACTACCCCACACTCTTCCCCCATTTCTTGTCAGCTCCTATAAAAATAAAGCACAGGGCTGGGCTGATTTTCGTTAGTTATGTTTTGTTAACGATTGTGTAAACACTGATTAAATGACGTTTTCTGCTCGCTTCTTGGGTTCTCTAAAGCCTGATTTTATAAATGCATAAAATGAGCCCTTTTAGTCAGATGAATAGATTGTTCCTTTTTATGTGTTCCAGGTTCACTTCTTTAACAGCTTCTTCTATGACAAGTTGAGGACAAAAGGTTATGATGGAGTCAAACGGTGGACGAAAAATGTAAGTGAGCTTCAGCGACATTCGTTTTTTCAGGGCGGATTCACAGCTGATGTAGTAGTGTGTATCAGTGTTGATTTTGACAGCAGATTTTGATTTTAGTTTTAGTCATAGTCCTTTGAATAGTTTTCATTTAGTTTTAGTCACCTGAAATGTTTCAGTGTTCGTTTAGTTTTAGTAGACTAAATATCCTAAGATCTTAGTAGACTAAATCTGCAGTTGATTTAGTTGACAAAAATGTATTTTGGCAGGCCTTGATGGTGTCGTAATGGCAAATTTTACACTTGCTGAAAATAGCCGATACAAGCTCTGAAAAATCGGGGTCCTTCACATGAAATAGTGTGAGCACCACTGATAAAGAAACCGATTTTTCAGGAAACTGTTGGGATTCAGAAGACATTTGTAGAATCGGGTCTTAAGAGGTTTCTGCCCACCACCAACGGCATTCCAAATGTCCCTCTGTCTGTCCCTCCCAGGTGGACATCTTCCAGAAGGACCTGCTGCTGATCCCCATCCACCTGGAGGTCCACTGGTCTCTCGTCAGCGTGGACATCCCTCGGCAGGCCATCACGTACTTCGACTCCCAGCGCACGCTGAACCGACGCTGTCCACAGGTGAGTAGGGATGGAATGATAACGGTTACCGTTTATCGTGAACACACGGTAATCTCATCGTGGAGATTTTAATTTATTGTGAATTTTTTTACAAGCTCACAACGTGTTGCGAGCTATGGGCTATTTTGGTGAACGTTCCCACCCAGAATAGGGAGCTGGGTGTTCAAGTGGTAAGCAAAAGTGCCATTTCAATTATCGCGATTGTATCATTTACAATACCCATCCCCACAGATGATCCGCCTGTGATCCCGGTCTACAGCCTTTTTGGGGACATTTCATGAAAGTAAAACACATAACTTTTTGATTAGATTATTTTATTAAATTATACATTGTATAATAAGTCACTGTGCAAAACTTTAAATTAACTTCGGTTACATTTCTGTGACCACAAATATCCTTTTCTTTTTCTTGAAATCTCTCAAAAGAATGTCAATGTAAATGACACTCGAGGATAAACAAACACAGTTTGACACGCTTTTCATGAGCTAATGAGATGGTTTACCATGACAGAAAGGTTGCTTTTGGTTCAGTGGGAACCTCCCCCCCTCTAATCTTAACAACCAACGACCCATCAACACCTCCCCAACGAGCCCTCCCTGCCTTCACCTGGGCAGTGAGTTGCCAAGTCCGCTTATTTACCGCAACAATGACGAGCCGCGGTTGCATTTTTTTCTAATCGCAACTAAAATCACAACTAATCGCAAAACGAATCACATTTGAACTGAAATGTGAGCACTTGGGATTGTAGGAATTTCATTTAGTTTGACTCTGTTCCGCAGACAGAGGCAAACGTTGTGAAAATAGCCGAAACTACAAGCTCACAAGAGGCATTGTGAGCTTGTAGATCGGCTATTTTCACAACGTTTGCCTCTGTCTTACGTAATATTTGACAAATCGGTATAAAAAAATATCTCAAAAGTCATTAAATTGTAACTGCACAACTGCACATACCCTGTGTGTATACACTATACAGTTATATTTTATGTTGGATGTTTGTTTACTGTTGAGTGAGAAAACAATGTTGCACATTAAGCTAACCCCCCTCCAAGTTGCCCACTGCCCTAGGCCTAGACCACGGATGTTTTGTAAATGTGTACAATATTTAACTTATAAGAAAACGACACATTTTAATTAATTTCTTGTCTCCTTTTCAGCACATACGCAAGTATCTGCAAGCAGAGGCCATCAAGAAAGACCAGAGAGACTTTCTGACCGGATGGAAAGGCTTTTTTAAAATGGTATCACATTCACACACACAAAAACTTTTACCTTTTAAACTCACCACCAGTGTTAATTTTGTTAAAAATGTAATTTGATTTTAGTCATAGTCTTTTGGATACAATTCCATTTAGTTTTAATCACATATTAGTGAACTGACTTTAGTTTTTAGTTTTAGTTGTCATTTTAGTCAGCTAAATGTACAGTTGATTTAATGGTCTAAAATGCGGGCTGTGATGGCATCGTAATGCCTGATTTATAGACGGGCTACTGAGAATAGCTAATCTACAAGCTCACAGCATGTCTGCGATGCGTTGTTAGTCGAGTAGTCTCACGTCGCCAGACTGTTGCCTCTCGCAATTTTCAAATGCTTTTGTCATACAGTCTCGAGCAACGGAAGCTCTGATCATGAGTAAGCGATAAAGCGGAAGTGAAGCCTCACTTCCGTTTCGTCTTTATATTCGCCCAAATGTATCCTAATATAAATTAAATGCTCTAAGCATATAGGCTATAGCTTGCTAGCTATATATATTTGCCATTTAAACATTTATTACCACGGTTGCATTTCTTTTCAGAATGTGGGGCGTCAGAACAATGACAGTGACTGCGGGGCCTTTGTCCTACAGGTGAGTCTAATTTAGTGTTTGATTGAACATTTTACCAACAGTTTGTAGAGTATGCACAGTCACAATCAATACATGGTCTGCTAAGAGGATTAAAATACCCAGAAAAGGCGCTAAGACTTTCAATTCATCAGAACATTTAATGACATACTGTTGGTATGGTGTTGATTTAAATTAATTTAACCCCTTGCTTGAGCCGAATCTGGGAATTTCTGGAACTCCCTCTAAAGATCAAAATGTATGTTTTTATTATGACCAACTTTAAGACGACCTTTACCACACTCCCCAAAAACTGTGAAGCGCTCCTTTAGGCTGTTTTATGAAAAAGTGTATAAATGTAGTCTCAAGACTACTTTTTGAGGGATGGGCGGTAATGGCGTCTGTCTCCCCTTCCCTTCCAGTATTGCAAGTGTCTGGCGCTGGGGCAGCCGTTCGGCTTCGGCCAGCAGGACATGCCCAAGCTGAGGAGAAACATGTACAAAGAACTGTGTCACTGCAAGCTCATCCTGTGACCTCACGCTAACGGCAGCGCCACGCGCTCCTGCTCGCGGAGAGGAACCGCTACGGGGGGAATGGAGGGGAGGAGGGGAGGTTTGGGTTGGAGGAGGAGGAGGGGCGCAAGGTGGAGTTGCCCCCATCAGACACTGGCTGACCAGAGGGGGGGTGGGGGAGAGAGAGAGTGGGGTGTTTATTTGTGTAGCCCCCCCCACCCACCAACCAAGGATTTTTGTGTGGGGGGCTGGCTGGCTGGCAGGGCGCATAGGAAAAGGGTGTGGGGGAGATGGCTGGCTGAGTCAGCGCTTATAAGAGCAACTTCACCCCCCCACCCCGCAAACCCCCAAAGCCCCCTCCTGCCCCTCCCCAGGGGGGAAAAGCCGCCTTCATCATCTTCGTCAGCCTTTTTGGAAGGACGTAAGGTAGGGAGGGAGGAATGAACCAAGGACACACGGATATAACAGTTGAAGGATGCAAGGGAGCAAATCAAAATCGTCTGAAAAGGAAAGAGGAACTTTAAAAACAAACAAATTAACAAAAAAAAAGGAACTGTCCCCCAAACCCAACCCTCCCTTCCCCTTCCCCCTGACGACGTCAACAACCAGAGACATTTTGTTCTTAGTACTACTTATCGTCCCTTGGCCAGGGGATTAAATACATAACGATCATCTTCTTGTTCTTCGCCTTTTGGTTTGTTTTTTGCCTCCCTCTTTCGCTGTTTCTCTCTCTCTCTCTCTCTCTCTCTTTTTTGTGACAGTTTCTCCTTCCGTTCTGTTTTGTTGACCTGTTTATTCTCTTTTTCTTGTTTCCTTTTTAAAGTAAAGGGGTCTTGGAGTTTCAATTCAAACCCTTTAATAAGGGCCATTCAGTCACTCTGAGCACTGTGTCTGTAAGTGTTGAGTTCACGCCGACTATCAAACCAATACAATGGTGAACATTGTAGTTGTAGTGCTCTGTGTCGACCACCCTTTTATGGAGCATTTGGTTATGTAGAATATATATTGAGCCGACGGTGAATTGAACTCACTGCAGTTGAAGGAGTACAAAAAAGTTATTTCCTAAGTATACACCCCATGAAGCCATGAATTCCTGGAGTTATTTTAGTTTTCTTTTCTTTTTTTGTCTCATTTCTCTCTCAAACTTGCAGAGTTTGGCCTGTGACAGATGACAACCATCAAATGATTGGCTCGTTTCGACAAAAACAACAAAAAAAGAACACCCCATGAATTCAAGGCTTCATGGGGTATGTAATTGATAGAAAATAAGTCGTTTTATTTGGGATGTTAACTACTCAAGTTCGTATTAATGAGGATCTTGTTGAATGAGGTGTGTTTTTTTTTTTTGGTTACAAGGCAACAAGTGGTTGTGGTTGCGTTTGGTGAGGTGTGATTCCCTCTGGTCGCCTGTAGATGGAGACAAACTCTCGCAGACATCTCCTTCATAAAGCCTGTGGTGTGTGTTTTCCTTCACAGTGGAAGTGATTTTCAGTCAATCAAAACTTAAAAAAAACAAACGGAGATGGCATACAGAAAACTGCACGTCCCAATTATTCACGTTGAGATTTTCTGTCGCAGTCAAACGAGTCGTTGCATTTTTTTCTTCTCTCTATTCTAATGCCCTCTTTATGTAACATATTTGTTTTGTTCTTTGCTATGTCTGTCGATCAATCGCCTCTTTTCTTTTGTCTCTCGTTTCTTTTCATTCCACACGCCCTCTTTCTAAACCCGCCACCCTTTTCTCCTACATGTCTCTCTCCCTCTCTCTCTCTCTCTGCCAGTGACAGTCACGTGGTCAGCCGAACCCCAGTAGTGCCTCCTCAAAACAAAAACAAACAAAAAAATGCGTGTAGGTTGTTTTGTCCAACTTTAAAAGAAAAGATGGACACCTTTCCATTGTAAATTCTCCCTGGGTGTTAATTTTAACTGCGAGAGAGTACAAATGGACCCATTAAGGTCCATTTGGTTACCGTCTTACTCATTCTGAGATTAATTAACGTTGAGAATTTTTTTTTTTTACCGTGCAGGAAAACTGTATACTACTGTTTTGGTAGACGGGTGGTGGCTGTGTTTTTGCCAGCCTTTTAGGTTAAAGTTGAATGGAAACGAATATGGGCGTTGAGATGCAATGAGATTGATCCATCCTGTAAAAAATGAAGAGGTCTGAAAGCCGGAGTATTGAATCCCCTGCAAGTGCAGGCCTGTTGGGGTTTTTTTGAATAGCAGCTGCATAAGTTATATCTGTAGGTTTCCACCTTTACATTTGTTTTTTTGCTGCGTTTTTTTGGGTGGCACTATTGAGTCACATTCAGGCACTGTTTGGGCTGTCAAGCTTCTGTTTAAGCTTGGCTTAATGAGTGTGGCTTGGCTTGTATGTCACAGAAGAGACTAGATGATAAAAGTGACCACTACTACTTTTTTGGTTTTGTTTTTGGAAGTACATGCAAAGACTAAACGACAAACACTTTGTTTTTATTCCTGTATACGACGTAGAACTTGGGCTTTAAAAACTCTTCGGTTTGTGTAGGTATCATTTCTGTAGCTAATAATTCCCTGTTTTACTGTAATTTTATGGATACTGTAGTGCTGCTGACGGAACACAACTCCTACATCTCCTTGTTGTAATATAAAGTTATACAAAACACTTTCAATGGGGAACATATAAGACACGGAAAGGAAAGAACATTCCTCAGTGGAAATGCCGGCCAGCGCTTATGATTTGATAAGCATTAGTGACGGTGTATATTATTGCAACCAGAGATTAGGTAAATAACGAGACCACTCACTTGGGTTTGAAAGATTCACCAGGAATTATGGATGCTTTGTCACTCGCCGAATAAATGGCAAACTTTCAACTTGATGCCTCAGTTTTTTCCCCCCCTGTTCTCTTTGGCACGGTCGACCTTTAAAAAAATGATGCTTCTTCTCAGACACACAGAGGAATTTCCGGGATATTTTAACACATCTTACCAAGGTTTTGTAGTCTGTAAAACAAAACTATGGTCCATAATAAGTATATGGCATTTAGTGCACGCCATTAATTAACGACAAACGCAAAGAGCAACTGGTCTACTTTGTCTTTGTCATTAACGTTCATCCTTCTCACACTTTATTTTATTTTATTTGTTTTCTCCTCTGTTAGTAAATGTGTTGCTATGCTTATCGTTGGAAGAAAAAAAAATGTTAAAAGGATGGCAAATTTCCTTTAATATTTTTGAAAGAAAAAAAAAAAAGTTTCCTCCAGTTGCTATTTCTTATGAAGTCACATTTTGGTCAGGATCATGACAACTAGTACAGTTACAGTATATGTTCACAGTGGTGTTTTAATCTACGTTTTTTTTTCCCTTTTTTGTAACTAAGCGCATCTTTGTTGATAGCTGTTTCTTTGTTTTTGTTTTGTTTTCCAAGCAGGAGTTGATGGAACATAATTGACTGTTTTATATCTTCTAAAAAAATGCATTATGGTTGCTAAGAATAAACATGTACATGACAAAGAGACAGTTGATTTGATTGAATACTGTATTAACAGTTTGGTTTGCAGAGGGGGGAAGCATTGGAAAGTAGTTCAATACAAGGTGTGCTAAGAGGATTTAAACCCCAAGAAAGCACTATGCTTGTTTCCATTGGGATCCTTCATACTCAATTCATCAGAGCTTTAGCTGTTCATAATGCATTTGAACAGCTAAAGCTCTTCAGCGCCTATACTTTGGCAATTTTCAAAGTCTTTATCCTCTTGGAAACTTGTGAAATGGATGAATTAGAGCTATGGACCAGAGCTAGGCCTACCCTAACCTTTGACACTATTGGCAAACTTGTGGATATTTTTGAGCATTAGAGAAATTGGAATTGGTGTTGTTTACTGGACCCTCATTATTGAGGGTGCCTTATTGGTAGCTCAGTCAGTATAGAGTCTTTTAACCACAAGATCATGGCTTCGATTCAGCTCTGATAATAAGCCACTATGACCTACTTACTAGTACTACTTATCCCATATGTACTGAAATCAGGAATATGACAACCATGCAGACACGATAGCAGGAGGATGAGATGAGACTAGCCAGTTACTGCAACCACATGGATGTGCTAAAGAAAGATGCTGATGTGGGAAGTGCAAACTAGCTGGCTAGATGTATAGGGTATCGAGATGACCAAAGACGCAGATAAAGGACTCGTCTGAGAGTTGCTGCATATGGACAACATCAGAGTTGATCTGCTCAGGCTCCAAAGTGAGGGAAACTAGGGTGCCTGTGTCCAGTGATCCAGTGTTTCCTCCAAAGCTGCCTACAATGCACATTTCCCCATGGCCAAGGAAGGCTGATGTAGTATCACATCCTGTTAGAAGAGAGGCAAAGCCAGTGACTTCATGGGGACCAGGAGCATTGCAGATCTCATGAGCAGGAATGTTCCAGTAGTTCTTTCTGCAGCCAAAGCCAATCCAGAGCTCTGTGATGCTTAATGTCTCAAATACGTGGATTGCAAGAACCACAACATTGATGTCGACCGTACAGACAAATGCCTTTATGGCCATTGGCCCCAGCATAGGCCAGGTGCCAAATCATTCTTGTCTTTTTCTGAAAGGTTTCAAGGCTGAAGTGCAGATAAACCCATGCAATCTAGGTTAGTTTTCTTTCTTGGTGGAGAGCAGCAGTTTTTAAGAGTAGGGTTTTAGATGATTAGGTTTTTCAGGGGCGCTAGCACCTCCTATATTCAGCTATTAGTGTAGATTTTCGTACACAAACATTAAATTCCCATTGACAATGAATGGAGAATGCATGTCATAATTATGTGGACAAGCAAATCGACATGATATGTCATGATGATGTACGATAAGAGCTCCCCCCACTTTTCTAAGATTAGGTTTACGTGTGTGTGTGTGTGTGTGTGTGTATGTGTGTGTGCGCGCGTGCGTGCGACGTGCAGATACATACAGCCACGTACCATTAAGGGTACACATTTTACCTATGGTTTGCTGTCAGGCAGAAACCTCCTATATCCATGTTTCAACTATGTGTGTATTTTTCATAAATCAATATCCTGTTACTTCTTGGCCATACAACAGCGTCGTGCACAAAAGTATCAAAAGTAGCAGATCCACAAGATTAATAGATTTGGCTGCTTTTGAATTTGAATCCAGCTGAAAAGTAACAGTTTTGGATATATCAGTTTTGGTTATATCATATAACTCTGTTCAATGTGTCATCCAATGAATGACAAGTTGACAACACAACTCTATGCAACGTCATACAGTAACTTAATAGGCCATAATGATGCATTTTGATTGTCAAGGTCAAGAAGAAAGACAGTTAAACTGGCACAGCTAAAAACAAAAACCTTGTAAGATAGATGTATTATCCCAAAATATTATTATTATTCGTAACTTGTTTCATATTTTTCAGATGACATAATCTGTTACTTACTTACTTACTTCACCCAAAAAATGACTTTAATATTTTCCTTTTTTGTATTGTTGATTTGAAAAGTTGTGAAATTGGACTTTTACTTTTGGAACCTTAAATATATAACGGTAATATATTTTTCTTCCAATACTTTTGCACTTTTAGTCAAGTAAATTCTGAGTACCTAACTTTTACTTGTGTACCAGGGTATTTCTATATTGGTCCCGATACTCAAACCTGTTTGGTGGTAATGGTTGTGTTTGTATAGTGTCCTAGAATGCATTTGGTTGATGGGGCATCATCTCGCTCTGTGGCTGACTGTGGCTTTGTTATGGAGCGTGTCTTTGTCACATTCATTTAGCTGGTGCTAAAATGTAAATGCTCTTTTGAATTGAAATCAGTCCTCCTCCCATCCCATCATCATATCTTTGTCTTTGACCTCAGCCCAGGTGAACATGAGAGACTTCACAGAGAATATTCATGCTGCATCTAGCAGAGCGGGAACATGGGGGTGGCATACACCAGAGACAATATCCAAAGAGAGGATGAAAACATTACGCTCCGATGAGGATAAAAGATAAACTTGCATATCTGCTGAGATACATGCAAGTACAACAATGTGAAAATACACACACCGCAGCAGCAAGATGTGTGCACTGTTGTGAGAGAGGAGAAGGATTTACAACGGTATATGGGACTTGGGGAAGATATCCGAGCACTCAAGAATGTGGCGGAGAGGAAATTAAATTTAAAACAACGTTTATTGCATGAAAGCCAACATGTTTTGACCTCTCACAGTCTTCATCAGGTCAATATGGGGAATATAGGACTACTAATCATTGTGTATTCCTGCACTATCTGTACAGAGGCTAGTTGACCCGGAACATAGAGCTATACCTTTAAACACATTTGAAAAGGTTTTGCTATGTGTGCACCATTTAAAATACCTTTTATACCAAGTAACTGCAAAATGCTGAAGATGCTGCTATTTGTGTACCATTTAAAATACCTTTTATTCCAAGTGATTTTAAATTATGTCTATGTCTATATGTGCATGTCTGTGAGTGACTGCAAAATCCAGAAAGAAATGCTGCTATTTGTTTCACATATGTTCACATTTCTGGCAATCAAACAGGAGAACACCGCACACCAGTATTACTTGGTGCACCTCTAAAGGTGAAGAAGAAAAGGCTACACACTCACAGCTACAATATGAAACAAACAGAAAATTAACATCTTTGTGGTTTGGTATAAGCTAGTTTTTCCTAATTGCAACAGCTCTGTTTACACATTCCTTTAAATTAATTCGTAATAATACATAGTAAGCCTTGCGGCCCATAGGACAGGAGCCGATCTCCTGTTTCTGTAGCGTGAGGCAGCTTGATGTACAAGTACACCCGTGAGTCTTTGGTATGACTCAGCCGGGGATTGAACACCAACCTCCCACACTCTAACCACTGAGCTGGTGATTGTGAGACTTGCAATTCAATTCAAAGCTCCTTTGAATTGAATTGCATGGCTACCGGTATATCATGCAGACAGCTGCAGACCTTCCTATTCCACTCTCTGCATCCAATCTCAGCAGGCATGTGTCAGTCTGCAAGTCACACACATAACTATGAGCAAATGTATTGTGCTGTATATGTATAACAGTATAGGACGGTTCAGTGTTGTCAAAACTTGCCATGTTGGCAGCTTTTTTTTCTTTCCAAAATTGTGCATGGGGATAAAAATACTGGTTGCCGTTTTTTGGGGGCTTGTTTTAAAAACACTGTCTATAAACTCCTATAAATCTATACATTCCTACTGACCAAGGAGATCCTGCCCAAAAAATATTTTCTAGATTTTCTTGATTAACACTTTATCACCTGGAAAGAGTAGGCTATCTGTTATCTAAAATACATACAACCCAGAAAGGTCATCTCTTCGTTCCCTGTGATAACTTTGTCACCAACTCTGATTGTGCAATAAGTAGCCTTTTCACAGTTAATACTGTAGCCTATTACTGGCACAGCTAAAACAAAAGATCTCTTATCCCAAAATAATGTCAAACAATGCCACATTCAGTTTCATAATGATTATTAGGACACGACAAACGTGTCCACACAAGTGTGGGTCGAAAAACACTTTCCTCAGGCAATGTGATGATGTTATTCAGTAAATGTGTCATAAAACATATTTCAAAACTTGTGTTTCCTGTTTTTCAGTTCAGACAAATCAGTTATAGGGCCTACGCTTAAGCCTTATAGCCCACTTACAAAAATAGGCACTTTGCATTACGATGGGTTGTGATAACTAAATTGTGCATGCAAAAACATAATGTATCATTGTTATTATTGTCACGACATTGCCAAAAACTAGTGGTGGAAAGTAACTAATGTACTTGAGGTAGGCCTATTTTACTTCATACTGGGGTATTTCTGGGCCTACATCAGAGGCAAATATTGTACTTTTGCTGCACTACATTTATTTGAAAACTTTAGTTACTAGTTACTTTGTCCATCTTTATTATTATTACAAAACATACATCAACCACTTCAGCCATATATAGCCTAAGCCTACATTTAATCCATTTGAAAATAGCCGATCTACACACTCACAAATAATGTGTTGCATTGTGTAGGGTAGATCTGCTATTTTCAAATGTTGAGAACTTTTTTCCACCACTGATTGTGTTATCATTATTTCCATGACATTCCCCAAAACAGGGACTCAGGGAGGGTTCATGTGGTTAAGACGATGTGAGTCGTGACTCATCCTGTTATTTCTCAATCCATCTGACATAATGACTTCTCGTCAATAACGTCACGATGTGATAACGTCACCGCCATCATCATCAGTGACGAAACAACCGCCCGGCAGACAAAAGCACCGAGCACCAATACAGCCAATCAAACGCTCCCTTTTGTCCGCTTCGACCAATAGACGTCAAGAAGGGAAAAACGAACGTCCCTTCCAATCTGCCTTAGTGGGAGTTCGTTTTACGTACGGCCGCGGCGTCTCGGGTGAGCGGGGCTATATATCTGTGGCCACATACATTGAACGTATTCTGAGTTTTTATTAAGATTTCTCACGTTTATTTACATTTTTTATTACATATATTTTACATTTGTATCAAGTTGATCTGTATTAAATCGAACAGAACCGGAGGACCCCGCCCACTCAGCGGGCAGTACGGAGCGTCACAAACCAACGCACGCGACGCGGTGACCTACAGTGTTGCCGGAGTTTGTGAGAGAAATAAGCAACCAGGTATAGGAAAACAAGCACAAAAAGACAAAATCAATCGGTACAATATACTACTGTACTGTATCTATACTGTACTACTACGGCACTTACTGTATAGTATATAGGTTTAAAGTGCCTAGTATAATTCAAATATATTGGCTATTTGAAAATAGCAGATATAAAAAATATTGAGGGGGTAAAATAATAGTGGAATATCTGGAAGATTCCCTGCCCTGGCCCCCTGGGGTAAGGGACAAAATAATTAAGTTGGGGGTCCTTCACATGAAAATATTTGAGAACCACTGGTTTATATAATGTATATATAATGTGGAAACAAGCCCAAATAAGCATCTTGCAATGGGTCTGGTCTACAAGATTTGCTCGGCTACACCACCAAGATACCTGTTTAAATACTTCCAGGTCCACACCCACAACACCAGAGGGAGTTCAACAAACCATGTGGAACCCAGATTCGTCTCAAACAAGAGACTAAATTCATGTCCCTCCTATGCCACCAAAATGTGAAACGCCCTACCAACAGCCATTAAGACATGCGAATCCCTTGACTCCTTCAAAACTGCTCTCAAAGTACATCTACGGATGGCTGCAATTAGAAACTGGCCCCCATAAATAAACCATTTTCCTATACGGTTCTTGTTTTTCCCTTTTTTACTTTCTTTATATGATGATTTCCTTGTACGTTTCTAAATGTTCTCATGAATTGAAAATGGTGGACCCTGTTGTAAACAAGTATAAATGCTTAATTATTTTATGATCCACAAGTAACAGTTTTTGTATTGACTTGTGCTTTCGTTTAAAATGTACCCATTCTAAATACTGTGAAATAGGGTTAGGAATAGATGATCAATCAATCATAAACAAGCCCAACTTTACAGGAAAAACAAGCCAAAGGTCGATTATAATAAGCGGACATGGCAACCCTACTAGGTTAGCTTGCTGCGCGCCTCGGGCCAATCGCGCGGCTCCGTGGGCGGTGCTCATGACTGGATTGATGGCGTGGCGGCCCAACTGGAAGCGTCCGCGGCGCTCCACGTCGTCATATATAATAAAACCCTGCCAGAGTTTCTTCCTTTGTAATAATGTCGGCCGACTATGAAGAGAGGTGAGAGACGAAAAAATGTTTTTGTTTTATGTGATTTTTATTTAGTTTTACCTGCCCTGGGAGTGGGAGCCCGCCGCGTTTTGTTTTATACTTTTACTAACCAAAAACGGAGGTGGTTGTGAATGTTTTGGACGCGGAAATTGTCTATTTTTGTGGTATTTTTGTTGTAATACGAATATAATGACGGCCCCGGCTCGCATCGCACGGAATGGCTGTCATGTCGTCCCCGCCTTGCTCAATATTGCAAACCATCCCGACTTGATATTAATACTCTGGACTTGTCGCTCATTGTTTTCTTGTTTGGCGTTGTCGTGGATCGATCACTCATCCCATATTTTTATATTAAACACAATGTGTGTATACAAACGCGGTTTCCCCCGGAAACGTTTTCACTTTAAAATGTTAATTAATCTGTGGATTAATCGCCTTTTTGTCAATGCCGATATGTAGAATGACACGATCTTGATGACGCAACGTTGGGAGTGTTATTATAATACAAATAATAAAATACATTAATTAATAATGAAACCGGCACCCGGCGAGGAAGAACACGTGAATGCTCTGCTGTTGAGGTCTGAGGCCTTTCCTTCCTGGTCCTCCGCTCGCGCTGCTTTCCACGTTATTTTTCTCTCCATTGTATCATTAACATTCATAACGTCCGGTTTTAATTCAGTAATTCGACATATTTCGACCATATCGGACAGTGTAAAGCGACTGCTGCGCGTTTAAAGCCCGCGTTTCCCTAATTATTACCGTCGCACATGGTCGCTCGAGCGAAGTTAGCCAAGCCGAGCTAAGCTAATGGACGGAGGACATAGGACAATGCCGGGGGGGCACGCTGAGAGCGGTGAGCTATCGAATCGTGTGACCGCCAGGTGTCACTGTTGTTGCTTGTTAGGCTGGCTGGATGATGGTTCATTGTTGTTGGCGCGAGTCGGTGTGAATTAACAAATGTCCATATAATATACTGTTTGCGTGGCCTGTGGTGTATTTGCGACTTGTGTTTAAATATAACGCACTCGTGTATGGATAGCATCAGCGGTTTTTATTCTCGACGGAATATTATACACCCGTACCCTAATGTAAAGAGAACGATGTCGCCCCATAAATACCAGTCACTGAATTCATTAGGTCACACATTCAAGCGTAGAACTTTTAACTAGGCCGCAAATATGTTGCTAGAAAGAAACGGGAGCGTTGTCTTTTTGAGGCATGGTGAATGGCTGACTGTGAAGAATGAATGGATTATGTATGTTGTGAATGAACGGTAGATTTTTGGTGTCAAGTTGAATGGTTTTCGCTGACTGGACGTTTCCTTTTTTTTTAAAGAGACTGGATGGTTTTAGGCCCGACCGACGCTGCTCGGTGACCTGTGACTTCATTTTAATTTTTTACAAAATGACGAACTAAAGTCCTCCGTACCAAAAATAATACATAGTATAAATATTCCTTGCGGTCAAATATGCACGAGTTTGTTTGTCTTGTACATCGTTTTGCGTAATAAAACACCGCGCCCTGTTTGCCTCCCATCGGCATTTTTCCAGTCCTTGTGAAAACGACCATCTTGAATACTGTGAATAAAAAATGGCGGACTGGTTGGTTGTGTGGTGGGGGTGGGGGGGACAGGCCGTGGTCCTAGCTGGTCCGTGGCGTTAACTGAATTTCTTCTCCCCCACCGCAACCGATGTTAGATTATTAACCCCCACTTTTGTCCCCTCTCTTCATTCACTTTTGCTGCTTAAAAAGGAGTTTCAACTCTGACCAAACTGAGTGAGTCACGGTGCATATTGCCTAATCTAACCCCAGTATCTTATGTATGCATGCACTTAAGGAAATTGTAATATGATGATGCCAAATTGCATGCGTGTGGCGCAAAGGAACTAGACTAGAGATCCTGTAGCTATTGTATACCCCCAGCAGTTAATCATGGCTCCCCTCTTGTGTTTTCAGAGACAGAGACAATGGCCCCGAGGGCATGGAGCCAGATGGAATCATTGAGGTATGTCCTGCCATATTTCTCTTTAAATAATTTTAACTTAAGAGAACAGTATTTTTTTTAAATCCTGACTGCAATACTTGGGTACCCATTAATACCTGAGGTTCATTCTGCAAATGCCTTAGTTTGCACACTTCCCAGACTTTTTAAAAATGTTTAAAAATGGCAAATGTACAAGCTTGCAGGTGAGTTGGCTCAGCAGGTGAGTGCTGCTGGCTATCAATGCTGCGGGCACAAACACTTGACTCACAACAAGTAGTTTATCTATCCAAGGTTCCCTCTCCTCCCAGCTGCTTGTGTTGGTATAGGACTGAATGTTCTTTGGTAGAGCGTCCCGTCTGCTCTCCACAGTGACAGGGCCTCACCGTCCCTACTCACGACTTAACAGCAGACGACATGTTGAAAAAAAATGCAACCCTTAAGTCGGCGTCAAAATCGCCACCATTTCTCTTGTGTTCCCTTGGCTTCACATGAACAAACTTTGAAGCACAAGGGCCTACAAGTGGTTGATGTTTGAGTGTGGGTGACTGTCCCTTTGGTCAGTCGCCCCTGCAGAGGATTATGTTCAGGCAAATGTACAAGCTTGCAGCGCATTGTGCCACCATGCAAGATTGTACAGCTAATCGCTTCCCTTGACACTTGTTCTGATGTGTTCTTTCTCGGTTTGTGTTCTCTCTCTCACAGAGCAACTGGAACCAGATCGTGGACAGTTTTGATGAGATGGCCCTGCGTGAGGATCTGCTCAGGGGAATCTACGCCTATGGTTTTGAGAAGCCCTCTGCTATCCAGCAGAGAGCCATTATCCCTTGTATCAAGGGTAAGTGGGGATAATTTCTTGCTAATAGAACAAGTTAGGGCTTGGATACTAGTTATGTTTGGCAACCAAAAGAGGCTCTGGACAGATTGCCATAAAGGGATGAACTGCTTTGTATTAGTACGAAGCATTGCATATAGAGATGAAATGTGACCCCTGCCACTGGGCAAGGCAGTGTCGTGTCACTAAGTCTTATATCTGGCAAGGGGAAGAAAGAAAGAAGTCCATTTTAATCCCAGTCAGCTCTGCGTGGTGAGACATGGCTGGTTCATGCAGTGGACACATAACGATGACTATTTTAACCTACTCATGGTCCGAAAATACCCTAAAAGGTGTGACATCTGCAGTGCGTTTATCTTATAGATCAGCAAGTGACACACTCGTACCGATATAAAGTATATAGTATAAATCAGCCTTGAAACGTCAAGACTGTTATAGTGTCCTCTGTCCCCATACAGGTTATGATGTGATTGCTCAGGCCCAGTCTGGGACAGGGAAGACCGCTACCTTCGCCATCTCCATCCTGCAGCAGATTGATGTGGAGCTCAAGGGCACACAGGCCCTGGTCCTGGCCCCTACCAGGGAGCTGGCTCAGCAGGTGAGTGCTGCTAGCACAAACACTTGACTCCCAACAAGTAGTTTATCTATCCAAGGTTCCCTCTCCTCCCAGCTGCGTTTTTTGCGCTTGTGTTGGTGTGGGTATAGGACTGAATGTTCTTTGGTAGAGCGTCCCGTCTGCTCTCCACAGTGACAGGGCCTCACCGTCCCTACTCACGACTTAACAGCAGACGACATGTTGAAAAATGCAACCCTTAAGTCGGTGTCAAAATCGCCACCATTTCTCTTGTAGTGTTCCCTTGGCTTCACATGAACAAACTTTGAAGCACAAGGGCCTACAAGTGGTTGATGTTTGAGTGTGGGTGACTGTCCCTTTGGTCAGTCGCCCCTGCAGAGGATTATGTTCAGGCTTGTGGCCTCCAGTTAAATAAAGGTGCGAGAACATGGCGGTAACATTGAGTCTGTCTTCCTTATAACTCTCACAGATCCAGAAGGTGATCCTGGCCCTGGGGGACTACATGGGTGCTGGCTGCCACGCCTGTATCGGAGGGACTAACGTCCGCAACGAGGTGACGAAGCTTCAGGCCGAGGCCCCACACATTGTGGTGGGAACCCCCGGACGCGTCTTCGACATGCTCAACCGCAAGTTCCTCTGTAAGTCTACTTGATTTGCTTTTACCTCATTAAGAGTAGGTTGTAAATTTGGGTCATATTGTACAACCATTACACATACTTTGTCTCATAGATATGTGTCTGTCTGCCCCTGAAAAAGATCTATAGGGGCAACAATTAAGAATTATCTGAATTTTCCCATTTTTGTTCTAGTAGAAGAGAAATGGTTAGTCTTTAGTTTAGACATACTATTGGTCCGACTCATTAGACCGACAACCTACCGCAAGCACGGAGCAGCGCATGTTCGACCATTGTTGTTTCCGCATGTTTGTGTGTCTAATTTGTGTGCATCCCGATTATTGGCTGTATAGTGATGATATCCATGCGTGTCAACTGACTCTCTATGTCACTGGTCTCCTGTGGGCGCCAGGTCAGCGTTCTGTTGACCTGAACCGTCCCAGAGCACCGGTGCTTCAGAGCAATGATCAGAAACCTCACTTTCTGAATACAGCATCAATAGATTCTAAAGATTGGTTGAACAGCACGTAACAGTGATAGACTTATTTGTTCTATCAAGGATTTCATGAGGGTTGGCTGAAATATGTAGTAGGCTCAAGTAGATTGTTGTGGTGCGTGATTATCATTTTGCGTTCCTACCGTTTCTCCCCAGCCTCGAAATACATCAAGATGTTCGTGCTGGATGAGGCTGATGAGATGTTGAGCAGAGGCTTCAAAGACCAGATCTACGAGATTTTCCAGAAATTAGGAAGCAACACGCAGGTATGTGGTACAGAATGATCTGGTGAGAATAATTACTTTTGACAAGAATCCACAATGCTAAGAAAAGCAGTTTATCCAAGGTTCCCTCTCCTCCCAGCTGTTGTGTTGGTGAAAGGACTGAATGTTCTTTGGTAGATGATACTGTCTGCTCTCCACAGTGACAGGGCCTCACCATCCCTACTCACGACTTAACAGCAGACGACATGATAAAACTAAATGCAACACTTTCCAGCGCCACTACCCTTTCTCTTGTAGTGTTCCCTTGACTTCACATTTGAAGACCAAGGGCCTACAACAAATGGTTGACGGTGACTTACTACTTCAAGACACGCAATTTGAGTGCAATTGGCAAGTCTAATATTTCACTGATTTGTCACTTATTTGTTCAAAATCTTGTGTTTACTTTAGGTCTGATCCATCTATACATGATTATGCTTTGCGTCATGCCCCCAAAAATAGCTAATCTACAAGTGCTCAATGTTTAGCGCTGCAACACGTGAGCTTGTGGATCGGCTATTTTAGATGCACAATACTGGCATACGACAAAATACAAATCGGTCCAATCCGACTCTGGGCGTTAAAGGCATCATCTCCTTGATGATGAGCGTGTCAGTTTTGCGCCGGAAGCAGCCAGCCACGGTAACCTCTCATTGCGTCTCCTCTCCCAGGTTGTGCTGCTGTCTGCCACCATGCCCGCTGACGTGCTGGAGGTCACCAAGAAGTTCATGCGTGAGCCTGTCCGCATCCTGGTGAAGAAAGAGGAGCTGACCCTGGAGGGTATCCGTCAGTTCTACATAAACGTGGAGAAGGAGGTGGGCACCATCTTACTGGCACTCTCAACACTGCTGTTTGCACTACTGCACATCAGACACGAAGTTGCTACATTAGGCCTAGTTTTTGCCTAAATGTTGAGCAAAATTCCCAAAAACACACAGCTGAAGTCTCACGAGACACAACTGCCAGTCAAAGTGACTGCTCTCACTGATTAGACGGGAACGAGAAAACCAATGACTGGGAATTCTGCCTTCAGAAGGCATTCTAACATAACGAGATCAATTTAAGGGCTATAAATCAAGAAAATGATTAGTCTTAGTCGATCAAAAACTTTAGTTTTAGTCTTGGTCAACAAAATTAACCCTGCTTATAGATCAGTTTTTCCCCCCCCATTTGTTGCATGATGGAAGATGTGTTGAATATTGGCTGTATAGTGATGATATCCATGCGTGTCAACTGACTTTGGATGTCACTGGTCTCCTGTGGGCGCCAGGTCAGCGTTCTGTTGGCCTGAACCGTCCCAGAGCACCGGTGCTTCAGAGCAATGATCAGAAACCTCACGTTCTGAATACAGCATCAACAAAGAGTAGAAAACAAGACCGTTGGCGTTAATGGCATGCTTCGTAGTTGGAACAGAAAACGAACAATTGCGTACTTATTTGGCATCTAATCAAGGCTTTCTTTCGTCACAGGAGTGGAAGCTGGACACACTGTGTGATCTATACGAGACCCTGACCATCACCCAGGCTGTCATCTTCATCAACACCAGGAGGAAGGTGGACTGGCTCACTGAGAAGATGCACGCCAGGGACTTCACCGTCTCCGCCCTGGTAAGACTACCCGCCATGGAGGGTTTATTTAGATCACTGGTTCCCAAACTTTCATGTCAAGGACCCCCAAATTGACACTACTTGGTCCATTTGAAAAGATATTCGATTCTAAACCCGTTTAATTTCAAGGACACCCAGTTTGACATGCATTTGTCTACGGACCCCCAATTTAATATTGGAAAATCAATGTTAATTTAACTCTGTGTACAAATGGACACTAACGGTTCCATTTGGTTCTGTTTGTTAGATGTGGGGACAATCACTTGGATGATTTTAGCTGATCAAATTAGCAAATGTTTTTGTTGGTAAACTCTTAGATGTCTTTGTGCCCCCTGCCACTGGGCAAGGCAGTGGCCTACAGTGTCACAGAGTCTTATATCTGGCAGGGGAAGAGACAAAGCAGTCCATTTTAATCCCAGTCAGCTCTGCTCAGTGAGACAAGGCTGGTTCATGCAATGGACACAACAATTTGTTTTTCATGACCCCATGTCATTAGCAGAAGGATGCAATCGTCACCTTAAAAAAAATGTTGCTCTGTGGCGTTTCTGTTTTAAAGGCTCTTGGTGCCAGCTTGATCTGAATGGTGCTTCTCTTCCTCTTGTCTTATAGCACGGAGACATGGACCAGAAGGAGAGGGATGTTATCATGAGGGAGTTCCGCTCTGGGTCCAGTCGAGTCCTCATCACCACTGACCTTCTGGTACGTAAACTATCCCCTGTGGGCACAGTGTTTGTGGAGTTGTAAATGCATATTTCTTGTAATGAATGGGCTATTTAGGAAACTCTGAAGTTGGCATAGTTGGATGTTTTTGTTCAAATCGATAAATGACAACCAGAAGTTCTCAGTAACTGTCTTTGGTGGAAGGTTGGCACCAAGTCAGGAACGTTGATGCAGACACACCCAGCTTATCTTTCCTGTTATGCAGAGCATTGACTTTATAACCGAGTTTCCTTGTCTATGAAGGCGGTTAGTAGGACTAAGGGTCATCTGATTCCTTAAGTTTGAGACGGTGTTGCTCACTCATTGGCTCATAAAGTTCTAGCTGGAGAACTTTGACCATGAACCCTAGTATCCTTATTCTGGCCATGTCATAATCCATGGACATTTATTGAAAATGGCCGATCTACAAGTGAGTATTTATTGTGCGGGGCAAAAGTAGAGGACAAAGTATAGATCTTTGGGGTACTGCAATCCGTAAAGTATGTAGGGTTTTATTTGTTAAACTTGACTGTACTTTTTGACAAATGCTGAGGTTGATTTGTGCTTGGACAAAGTGTCATGCAGTACTAGTTGCCTGACAAAAAAAATGATGCATTTCCAAATGGAAAAATGTCTCATTTTCCAGTCCCATCATGCCAACACTTTGTCACCCAAGCATAAATTCCATTTGGCTCCAAGGTTCCCTCTCCTCCCAGCTGCTGTGTTGGTGCAGGACTGAATGTTCTTTGGTAGATAGTCGTGTCTGCTCTCCACAGTGACAGGGCCTCACCGTCCCTACTCACGACTTAACAGCAGACTACAAGAATGCTATTTAAATAAACTCACAATGTCTTAGTTTTTACACTGCCATTCTAGAGGGCGAGGTTACTGAGGCTAACCGCACAAAGTAATGGCTATATTGCAGCGAGGAAAAAGCATTTTGATTTTAGTGCTTGTCGGGTACAGGCTTTAGTTTAGACAAACTATTGGTCTGACTGTCATTAGACCGACGACTAACCGCAAGCACGGAGCAGAGCATGTCCGACCGTTGTTTCCGCATGTTGTTTCTGCATGGTGTCTAATCTGTGTGCATTCTTTTCTGGCAGTGAACTGTGCAGGTTGAGGTGTTTTTTTTCTAGTTGCAGCATGTCATTTTTATAGCTTTGTTTATTGCATTTTATTAACGGAATCGTTCATTGCATATGTACATATCTCAAACCTAGTCATTGAATTGATTCATAAATATATCCCTTTTATCCCAAACACGGAACCAAAAATGGAAACTTGAATATGCACCACACCTGACCTCATGCGACGCTATGAAAGGAGAGTTTATCCTCGGTTCATATGGGAAGAAAAGTCTCCATACACCTCCCAGAATGTGTTGGTGGAGCCACTCAAGGACTGTCAAAATACATGATCTAGTGTCGGCATGTTTGTCGGTGACTAATGAACATTCTTGTGTCCACAGGCCAGAGGTATCGATGTCCAGCAGGTTTCCCTGGTCATCAACTACGACCTGCCCACCAACAGAGAGAACTACATCCACAGGTGAGCACTTAAAAACCTAGTCTAACCGAGGCAGACCATCACATCTCTGCCTACAGGTGATGTCTTTTTTTTTCTGGCAGTTTTGGTGTTTTGCACATTTCTGCTTGACTAGCTATGTGAGACTACTTAACCTAATTCTGGCACATCGCGCAGGCAAACGAATATAGCTTATGGTTAGGACGAGACCCAATGATTTGCTGATCAAATCAGCAGAAATGTTAACATTCATGCGTTGGTCATTTACCAATTAAGATATATCTTTCGGCCCCCTGCCACTGGGCAAGGCAGTGGCCCACAGTGTCACAGAGTCTTATATCTGGCAGGGGAAGAACAAAGCAGTCCATTTTAATCCCAGTCATCTCTGCTCAGTGAGACAAGGCTGGTTCATGCAATGGACACAACCATTCTAGTGTTGATGAAAAGGCTTTTAGGTGTAGTTCACCCCAACATGTCTTATTTTCCTGAGCCCACCATAATGTAAACTGTACCCTTATCAAATGCTAATCCTGCTGCATCCTTCTCTCCACTCAGGATCGGTCGTGGCGGTCGTTTCGGCAGAAAAGGAGTTGCCATCAACATGGTCACAGAGGACGATAAGCGCACCCTGCGAGACATTGAGACCTTCTACAACACCACGGTGGAGGAGATGCCCATGAATGTCGCCGATCTCATCTAAAAGAAGAGAAAAAAAACGAAGATTCCGCCCGGCGTTTGGTTCTACCCCTCCCCATCTTTCTCCAATTTGACCCTTTAGTTCACACTGATCCCAGATCTGCCACCACGAGAGCAGACTCTTGGCCCGACAAAAATTGTCCCCGCACTCCTGTCGTCTCCCCCCACACACACACACACTTTCTCCCCCCCCATCAGCATCCCCCTCACGAACTGGTAATGGAAGGCTGTAGTTCTAGTTTCCTTGTTGTTGCATTTCACAAGTTTTCTGGCCATCTTAATCTGGGCAAGGATGGGCTGTTCTGTAACCTGCTTTGTCTGCCTGCCTGCCTTAGTACATTTATGCCGCTGCCCGCCCCAGGTCGAGGCTGCCTTGATGACTTCATTTTTGCGCTTCATCCCCCAAATCCCCCCCAACGTAGTAAAGTCCCCCCAAAACAAACAAATGCGAGATCTCGTTTGTCGCCATGCCAATGTTTGACCCGCCCCCTTCGATGGCACTCGACAAACGCAAAAGACTTTGAGACCAAATTAGTTGCTAAACTTGTTGTTTATAAAAGAAAGGACTGATACTGAGTTGAAACGGTATGGTGCTTAATAAAATTGTCGACCAATTGTTGAAGTAATATTTACTGAAGGAATTGAAGACTGCATCTCATTCGAACTTAAGAGCAGAAAAAAATAATCTGTGGACACTTTTTGGGGGGTGTTGTAGAAAAGTGTTAACCACTTTGAAACTGTTTTGGGCATGCCAGTCATTGGCAAGTGTTTTCAAAGATGGCCGACTTACACGCCAGCGGGTCCCAAAAGCGACACTTGTTTTGTGTGGTGAAGCTTGTAGGTTGGCTAATTTTGAAAACATTTGCATAGGGCTTTTAACAATCAGAATAGTATTTGTCATAGCAAGCATTATGTACTTGACAGAAATCACGTTCCTTCATGTCTCCAACAAAAGAAAGCTCTATAATTCTCATGTTTGGAGGGGTGCTTGGGGTGCTTACACATACAGGGGCATCATCTTCAATAAACTGTATAGAAAAATTGATCAAGAAGTGAGTTGTTTTCCCCCCTTTTCTGATCTTTCCTGTCTGCTGTGCGATTTCTTGTTAATACTGCTTAATTTGCATATAGAGTATAAGTCGACGGTAGCGTTTTTTTTGTTTTTCCGATGCAGACTTCAAGGTTCAGTGGCAAAAACGCACATGCTATTTTTTTTTCTTTTTGGCGAAGAATTTTGCCTTTACTGGACTGTCTGAACTTGGATTTTTCATCTCTAGCTCGTGATATATTTTTGTTTTCTCTGAAGATTTCGCTTTTTCTTTTTTTTTCTTTGGCGTCAGTGTAACCTACCTCATGGAAATGTGGGGTGAGGTCTTTTGACGTGAAAAAAGGACCAAACTGCAGACTATTTGAGTATATTGAGATTATTATTGCGTTTGTTTTCCGTGTTTTCTTTGTTTAAAAAAATGCCTGTCATTAGGGGTGGTCACGGGGAGAGCGGGAGATATTCCTGGGGGTATTATGATCAGTGCTATTTTTTAAATGAGTTTATTATTAAAGAAAATGTGATGGAATTGTTAACCTTTTTCAGACAGAAGCCATGTGATTAACTTTTCTACATTGGATTCTGTATAGTATTTATTTTAATGGTTTTAAAAATAAATAAATAAAGGTATTTCTCCTTTTAACATGTGAAAACTATTGGACTCTGCATTGTTTAACTTGGAACGGTTTCCCTGTGGACCTGGAGGACTGTTCATGAGTTGACCTTTCGGGACTGATTCCACACACTGCTACCCCAACTGGAACTTCACCCAAGCCAGATTTTTATCAACAGAGTTCACGCCTCAAGTTTTTGTTGGAACCAATGGCAATTTTCTCTGTTACCCTGTCAGAATCTTCAAGCAGAGACAGACCACCTTTGGGGCTTCCTTTCTTCCAACCACACCGGTTGAGATGCTGCACACGAGCCTGTTTTATTGCCAAAGAACTGTAATGGCAACTTCAAGGAATGAAAACGTTAGGCCACTGTATTTGCCCACTAGATGGCAGCAGATGACAACAGGTAAATGGAATTGACAATTTGATTTCACACTAGAATGGGTACATTTCAAACGAAAGCATGAGTCAATACAAAAATTGCTACTTTGAGGACCAGGACGTCGTCTTTTTGAATAGAAATGAAACGTAAGTGTCTTTGAGCAAGGCACTGGAAGGATTTCATTCTCGAGCACCAATGGGTAGGCCTATTGTAGCGTCAGCCTATATCGCATAATTGGATCTGAGAACATATGTTTGATCAATCCACGACTTTCATTGGAAAAGCAAGTTCGTTTGGTATTGTGTATGAGGCACACATCAAACTAACATTCTTGTTCCGTCTGTGTTTCATGGCCGCCTCAATACTTTTCCAATGGATGTCGTGGTTTGACCAAACACTTTTGATGGCGAAGGGGGGCAATCAAACAAGTGTTTGGTGAAGCGTATATCTATTCGCGGCGTGAAACAGAACACAGAATGTCCGTTTGAAATGTGTGTATGAAGCCCAAACTGCCCAAGTCGTCGTATTCAACAAAGTTGCTGGGTGTAGTTCTGCTTTATCTCCACCAGAGGGGGGGGGGCTTGCGCTGGGCGCACGGGTGACTGTTACATGTAATCAATTCCCAATGTTGTTTTGGGGAGCGCTGGTTTCAATTCATTCAACCTCTAGTGTGTTGCAGCCAGGTGAGGAGACATTTATACTTCAAAGCGCAACAGTGTTGCGCACAGAGAACAGCTGATATACAAGCTGCTCACATCGCATCGCGGATGCGACTGTTGTGAGCATCTGAGCATAGATGTCTGCGTGCGCGACACCATCGCGGGACGAAGCATAAATTATACTCGATGGGCTGCAGGTGCGCTTGCAGCCGTGGACAAACAGGCTCTATCATGAGCGCACGCACCTCCCGTTCTTATGACAGCGACTGGAGGTGTGGTTGAGGACATTATTGTTCAAACACAACAGAAACCAAGGATTATATACAAGGGCGAGATATCGCAATAAAAATACTAATCATTCTTCCTCCACACTGGGAGAACCAGCATCAAGTTTGATGGTGCATTTCTTTTACACGTGAGTGCAGTTAGAACATTTCCATTGCATCTTATTATTATGAGACTATAGTCAGGGTTTTTATGCATGCTGTTGCTTATCAGTGTGACGTAGTCTGTTAATTACATTACATCACTTCTCCTCTGCAGTGGTGGAAGAAAGTATCATTTGAATTCAGTGGAATGATCACAGGCCTACTTGCTTCCTTGATGTAAACAATATTCTATAGAGGGTATGCGCATGCATGAAGTGAGTGGCAAAGTGAGTTTAACGTTGTTTAATTAATGTAATCAGATAAGACTTTTCTGTTTAAAATGTATGTGTGATGTATGTGCTGTCATTAAGGCAAGAAAGTTGTTTTTTGCTCAGTAGGTGTTCCCACATAACTTGTGTGTGTGTGTGTGTGTGTGTGTGTGTGTGTGTGTGTGTGTGCACCATAGACTGTGCACTCATGTCTTACTGTACCACTTGCTGTTTAATTTCTGTCTTGTGTCAGTGTTTTTCAACTTTCATGTCAAGGTCCATTATCAAGGACCACGATTTGATTTGATCACAATTCCATGCGGCATATGTAGTACCATTAGGAGAGATCCCAAGTGAGTTTCTTCTGTGTATCTGCATCCTGAGTCACCACTAGAGGGACCTATATGAACCCTCCTATATCCAAATGGACCCTTACTAGTTATTCTGTACTTATGGTGTTTATGCTCAATTGTTCTAAGTCCACACTCATGAGATAATGTGGTACTGGAGTCTCTGCTAGAGTGAAAAAAAGATTTTAAGTAATGCTTTTAATATTATGATGTATTCTATGTAAATGTATATATTATTATAATATATTATATAATATTTTGTATACTCTGTCACAGTTCTGGCTCCTCAGAAGTAATGGGACTCACCTGTGTTTTGTGGGGGTGGTTCATAACGGGGGAGGGACTGAGGTAACTGGATAAAAGTGATGAAATGTGTGCATCTGTATACTGACCTGACCATGTCTATTTATTCAATAAAGTAATTCTTTACCAAAAGAATGGTGTGCGGGCCCTACCTCCTTCCACCATTAGGAGAGATAACAGCTAAACGATCAAAATAACTATTCCACATTCTCTAATTGGGTAGACTTCTTGTAAATTAAGTATTGCAGATGTTTTACAAAGAGGCTATGCACGATTGCACGTGACATCATCATCATACGTGGAAGTTACAGTATGTGGGAACTCCTACTGAGGGGCAAAAAAACCCTACTTTCTGGTCAACTACTTGACAAACAGAAAAGTCCTATCATTGCTTTAAACAATGTCAAACTCACTTTGCTACTCACTTTACCACTCGATTTGCCACTCACTTTATGCATGCGCATACCCTCTATAATTTAACTCTTGGGCCCTACATGGAACCCAAACGGTTAAATTGTACGCTCTCAGGAGTTAAAGATCTAATAAGGGTCCCATTTTGGTTAGCAGTAAGACGCCTGAGGGCACACATGTGCACGCATCCGGCCTGGGTGACAGCAGACTATTGGGCGAGCGCTGGCGCTTTGGCATGGTGGGGGGGGGGTCAGATCAACATATGGAATGAATTCTGTACTGGCCATATATGGAGCGTGTCTTGAGTGTACAAGGTTTGATGAGGTCGGAACAACATATGGAAGGTCAGCTCCATATGGAGATCTAAGGCTACTGTCTTACAGTCTGAGTATGAAGTATTCAATCAATCAATAAAGCAATCAATATATCAATATATATATCAATCAATATATCGAAATAGGTTTTAGGCCACGTAAAATCCATGTTAATGTATACATTTCTAACTCCGAGAACCACAGGTACAAATAGGACCACAGGATTTGGTCCTATTTGTACAATCAAAATTACTTTTTCATTTCGTTTTTAGACCATCAGACTTTTTTTTAATTACTCAAAGTGACTCACACCTTCATATGTGGCAAGAAAGTTGATGTCAAGAGTTTATTTGCCAATACAGGTGCCTCCTATAAACCAGTAAAGGTAAAGTAAATAAAGTAATGGAACCTTAGTCACAAAGTGAGTACATAAGGGAGACTGGACTTTCTGTTTGCTCCATATCGACTGTGATCCACTTACTGATAAATATAGTTGAGGTCGGCCCTCCTGTTTTCACTACACTATCGCTGTACAATATCTTCACAGAAAGCGATACACATATTGTGGGCTTGTAGATCGGCTATTTTCCGCTGAATAGGGGCGCTTGAGTTCATGTCGTTCAAAATAAGTTTCATTGGGTCACGTGGGTTGACAAAAAAAACAGAGTTTCACCCACTGCTTTACACACCTGTAAAACTGTGATGATCACTGCTTTACACATCCGTAAAACTGTGATGATGTGACAAATAAAATGGATTCTTCTGATTCTGCTTGACGTTTCCTCCAGCTAAGGGGGAGTTTTTTGTTACCACTGTCATAAAATGTCTCACTCGACACTCGGGGTGGGATCTCTGTTGGTTCTTTAGTCTACATGTAAAGTATATGCACATAAAGTTAGAAACCTTGTATCTGTATCTCCACATTTCAACTTATTGTGTTTTTTTCTTCATCTTGAGTACTTCATCTTGCACAAAAGTAGTGAAAATAGCAATACAATAATGTTAGAAAAGGAACGGTTTCCATTTAACAGCAACAGCAACAATGACAATGTTTTTTGTAGTGAACTAATGTATGGATTTAACCTAAAATGAACTTTTATATTTGTCTTATCTTATCAAATACGTTCAAAGGAGTATGTCTGGCCCTCGCATTGATTGTTTAATGACGTCATATCTGTTTTTATTTTGTATACTTCAAGCAGGCCCTGGGAGTCATTCAGTAATGGATGTCATAATCCCTGAGAAGGCTTTGTTGGACATTCCTCAGCCTGTACACAACACACACATGAACGCACACATGTGCGCACGCACACACACACACACACACACACACACACACACACACACACACACACACACATGTGTACACAACATGCACATGCGCGCATTCACACATGCGTATACAGTGAAGCCAATATTAAACACGAGCATGTGCAAATACATACTGTATAAGTACACATTTACTCTCATCCACAAAGAAGGATACGCACGCACGCACGCATGCACACACGCACGCACGCACGCACGCACGCACGCACGCACGCACGCACGCACACACACACACACACACACACACACACACACACACACACACACACACACACACACACACACACACATACACACATACACACACACACACACACACACACAAAACAACACATTCCCCTCCATCTGTCCTGGCCCTAAACCCACCTACCCCCAACTTTACTATTACCAAGTACCCCCCCCCCCCCCAAATCAGCACGCACGAACGAACACACACACGCGCGCGCATGCATACATGCACAGTTGCACACACTTGCAATGCTATACTTATACAAAATTATGTATAAAATAGGGAAAACTCCAAATGCTTAAAGCTCAAATCTAAATGTCCAATCCTGACCCTATAACTCCACAACCTGAACCTTTTTCTAATATATTAACCTATACCTCTAAAAAATCAACTTTTAAAACCATAAAACAACCATTTATCTGCAGGTGAGAACGTGGGAAATGATGGTGTCTGTAGCCTATATACATGTCACACACATCCAATAACCGCCGATACAGGTGATGTAAACTTTACACCATTATGAGGCCTTTACACTGTAAAGTAACTCGTGCTGTGCTTAAGTAACATTTTGAGGTACTTTTACTTGTCATACTGGAGTACGGTATTTCCAATAGCACCTTTACTTGGATCGAAATATTGTACTTTTTCTCCACTGCATTTATTTGAAAACTTTAGTCACTATACCTTGTATATTTTGATTATTATTATTATTACAAAACTCTAAGTCTACATTAACCACTTCATGCGATGGACTGTCAGCTTGTAGATTATTTTCAAAATATTTTTTTATACATTTGAAAACGGGACATTATGTATAATGAGTTTTACTACTTTTACTTTTGGTACTTTAGAGTAGCCTACGTTCGGAGGCCAATACTTTTTGTACTTTTACTTGGGATTTCTTTATGGCAGTGTTGATAGTTTGACTTATAAGTAAAACATGCGAGTATACTTTTTCCACCACTGCTCATAACATGTTATGTCTCTGCTATCATTATCACCCCCCCACACACACACACACACACACACACACACACACACACACACACCACCACCACAGCCTAGGTGGCCCCCCTCACACACACACACACACCTCCCCCACGTCCCATGGAAGGGACCCATACTTTCTCTCCCTATGGGTCCCGTAACAACCCCCCCCCCCCCCCCCCCCCCCCCCCGACCCCCGCTGGGTGCTCGATTGTGGGCCGAGGGGATTATGCGAGTGGGGGGGGCTCGTAAAGGGCCCTGCCAAGGTCTTTCTGGCCCTGTGACGGATGGCTGGGGACACTGGAAAGGGGTGGGGTGGGGTGGTGGTGGGGGGGGGGCACTGTTTTGCATGAGAAGAGAGACCGGGAGGAGGGGGAAGGGGGGGTCGGTGAGGGGGGGATAGAGGGTCCATTCAATGGAGGGCTGTCACCCCCCCCCCCTCCCCCCCGCCCCTCGAAACTAGCAACCTCCGTCCCCCTTTTCCTTCCATCAACCATTCCTCCATACACCACCACTCTCTCTGGCTCTCTCTGTCTCTGTGTTGCCATGTCTGCTTATTATGAGCGAGACTTTGGGCTTGCTTTTCTGTGAAGTTGCTTGTAAATAATATATTATTGGTAGGCTATAGTTGCGGCCAGGATGCAGTTTTTTGGGGGAGCTTGTTTCTAAAGTGTAGTTGTTTTTTCTTTTTACCATTTTTATTCAAACATTTTCATATCAAGCATGAAGGACCCACAAATTACGTATTTAGTATATTTTGAACCGCACGAGGCCTACCGCATTTGTGTTTTTGAAATGTTTCACAAAATATTTATATTCATTGGATATTTTTCAAGATTCCTTTGAAAATAGCCGATGCATAGCTTTAATGTGCCTGTGTGACCTATACACTGACACCACGGCGCGTATTCAGAGCATCAAGCTGTGACTCCGCCCACTGCCGGGGGAAGTTATTATTATTATAATATTGCGCAGAGTAGCGATTATCAAACGTATTTGCAATGCCATACGTTGAAAGATCTGTTGCCCGTGGACAAGGCACGCTACCTCCGCAAGTTAGATATTATCGGCATAGACGTTTGTCCGTATGTGATTAAGGATTGGACCAAGTTGCATTGGCAGCCATAGAAAATTCTTACCCCGGGCTAAAACCGGATGTGACGTTTATGGGCGTTCCTGTCTAGCGTGGTGTCAGTCTATAGTCGCCTCTTTTGAGCTTGTTTTCATAGAGCTGGTTGCTCGTTTCTCTCTCAAAATCTGGCAACACTGATACACCTCTCTCTCTCTCACCTCCCTCAATCATCTCTCTCTTCTCTATCCCTCGGCTCTATCTCTCCCCTCTCTTTCCACAATTCTATTTTCTCTTTCTTTATATCCACTCTCTCTTTCCCCCCTGCATCTCTCTCCCCTCTCTCTTCCTCTCCCCCTCTCTCTCTCCTCTTGATCGGCCCCCTTCACTCACTGGCGTTCATTTACCCCATATCACCCCCCCTTCTCTCCATCCCATTCCATGCTCTCTCTCTCTCTCTCTCTCTCTCTCTCTCTCTCTCTCTCTCTCTCTCTCTCTCTCTCTCTCTCTCTCTCTACCCGGTCACCCTCTTCTAATCTATCTCCTCTTTTCCTCTCTCTCTCTCTCCTCTCGGGGTCTCCTTTTACTTCTTGATTTCATCCCACTTAATTTCTGTTCATTCACATTTCCCTTGCTTTCCATCAAGTTGATGGGTTTTTTTCTCTCCCCTTCTCCTCTTCTTCCTCTCTCTTTCAATTGCGCTGTGATTTCCATAACATTTAAAAGCCTCTCTCATTATTGGCCCGTTGTGGTTGTTGTGAATGAGACACTATAATATGAACCACATGGCGTATACAGACAGACTCTCTTAATAGTGAGATAAGTCTCGGTGTGGGTGAAATGTGAATGCCCCCCTCGACGTTCTTACTCAAACTGTCAGTGTCACGGAGGACAAGACCAAAGCCTCTCTGCCATGTCACCGGGCCGTCGTTGAATACATGGTGCTATGGAAGAGGTCACAGTGACAATGTTATATCTCTGAATACAGTGTGGTGCTATGGAAGAGGTCACAGTGACAATGTTATATCCCTGAATACAGTGTGGTGCTATGAAAGAGGTCACAATGACAATACTATATTGCTGACTATACAGTGCAGTGTTGTTTCTTTGAATAAAGTTTCATTTAGGTTTTGTCATATTTTAGTCACCTGCAATGCTTTAGTGTGGGGCTGCGACGCCGATATACAAGCACATGATGTGAACAAGGCTTGTAGATTGGCTACTTTTTGGGGCACGTGACACGGTCGAGCAGAAATTAAGCATAAATATTGCCAGTGGTAGAAAAAGTAAGTAAGTAAGTAAGTAAGTAGAAGTATCAATACTGCAATATAGAAATACTCTGTTACATGTAAACTTAAGTATAGTACAAAAGTATTGACATCAGAATGTACTTAAAGTACCAAAAGTTAAAGTACTTCTAGTATGGGGGTATCCAGCAGAATGAGCACTCATTTAATGTCACTATAATTAAATGAATACAATACAGAAACATGTACGAGTGGCTACTTTTATTGCTCCTATAGTGTTGATGAACACTAACGCTTGTATGTTATAGTGTCTTTGTCAGTGTCTTTGTGTCTTGATGAATTGAATACACAGGACCACAATGGAAACAAGCCCTCAGGGCTTTTCGTGTTACCCTTTAGCGTCGTAGCTGTACCTCTGCACTTTGTGTGTGCAAACTGTTAATAACGTGTTCAATCAATCAAACTGTCAGTGACCTCACCATTGTGAATGTGACCCTATACTGTATCTCTCACGTAGCCTACGGTTATCACGTTCAGATCGAAATCAAAGCAAAACCATATTTCATATCAGAGCCCAGGAGAGAATCACTTGTATTGGGGCCCCATATGGCTTCATAAAAGTCCATTTAGGGTCCATGAGATGAAAATATAGGATAACATATTTTAGTTATATTTTGTATAGTTAGGTCTAATTTCGTCACACATATCCACCATGCAGCTATAGCTTAACTGCAGCAGACTTTCCAGTTATGCCAGTGTCCAGTTGCATAATCAGCCTATACCTGTATACATGTGGGGTGGCAGTGCAGTGGCTGCCTTGCATGGTTTCCTCCGGCATCGGTGTGTGTGTGAATGGGTGAATGTAATGCACAATCTCTGTAAAGTGCCTTTATCCAAGGCGATATATGCACCATTTACCATTTATATGTAGCCACATTTCAGTCATAATACCTGTATGCATGTGCCTATAGCCACATTTCAATCACATTGAGTTGTTCAAAAATCCACTGCCCATATCCCTTTACAGTTGATCAGATGGCTAAATATAGGCCTGTAACTCATTTATTCAAGTAGCCTACTGTACTTAAGTCGACCTACAATATTTGTTTTTATTTCCACCTGATATAGCCTTCTATTGCATTAGGCAACATCTCAGCGCCAAGTACTTTTTTATTCCACTGATTGTTTGACAGCTTTAGCTGCTTTACAGATTTAGACAAACACAAAACATGTATTAATTGACAGATTATGATGTAATGTTAACAGGTTAAGCTACCCCCCCCCCCCCCCCCATGAGCACATAGGCTAATTTAATCAGCCTGCACGTTTACCAGCAATATTAAAGTGATGAACACATGAATGCTTTATCAATTCCAATGAACCCAATAAATATAGGCAATGAGTCAAATGTGTCATTCTGCATAAAGGATATAGTCTACTTTTACAATTGGTAAGTGGGCATATATTTTGATGCCAACAACTATAGCACTTAATGTAATAAAATGTTGAATGCAATACATTTACTTTATTCATGTGGCTACTGCTAGGACTACTTTTAATAAACTTAAATAGGATTTTGACCTGCCTGGGCCTATATTGCCACTTAATTCCTGGATGTTTTATTGTATATAGGCCTACCTCTTTAATTCCAGCACACTAGGCTATTAGCCTAAATTCTGCATTTCATGCCCTATTAGAAACAGCCCGTACGATTTGATTCATTCAGCCCTGGCGAATAAAATAACACAATTAGACCACTTAATACATATTGATGCGAGAGAGAAAGAGAGTGCTTAGCCTACTCTTCATTTGACTGTTTAATTCGCCCATGTGGGACCACCCACCCAGCGCCAGGAGAGAGAGGTGTCAAAACTTCTCACTTTCTTTCAACATATTTTTGTTTTTGACATATTAGTCGTGAGATTTCGGGGCTGCTATGCTGGCCCGAGCAGCTCTTTATCCCAGCACCCACCCACAAGCCGTTAGCCTCCCGCCGGGGCGGCCATTGTGATGGAGAAACTAGCGCTTCTAATTTGTCACCAATGCAAATGTATAACCCTAAACCCCCCAGCCCATGCTAAACGAGGGGGCTCCCTTCCCCTCCCCTCCACCCCCAACGCACAGAAGCCCGCTAGCTACTGTCTGCTTGTTGCATGGTGGTTCCCCCCTCCCCTCCCCTCCGGGGGGCGCCAGGCAGCAGCCGTGGAGGCAGCCAGGTATCGGCCATTAACACCTGCATTCAGCCTGGTGTGTGCCCCCGGGGAGAGGACAAGACTGGAGGTGTGTAAAAATACATGTAATGACCTCGAAAAGCTGTCAAACAAAACAAGCACTCTCAGCTAGGCTTCCAATGGTGGAAAGTAACTGTAAGTACATTTACTTAAGTGGGCTATAGGCTTAACTGTTGTTACACCACAACAATTATTAGAAAACTTTAGTTACTAGTTACTTTGTTTGATTATTATTATTATTATTATTATTATTATTATTATTATTATTTCTATTCACTTGACTCCAAATGGAAACCAAAATCATGGTGTTAATTTAACTCGTACAGATGAGAGAAGTACATTTACTTAAGTGTACTTACACGTTGGAAGAATGTGTAGGCTACTTAGTATTTCCAATTTACAATACTAGCTCCATTACATTTATTTGAAAACTTTGTAGATTTTGATTATTATTACAAAACATACACCAACCACTTCAGCCCTATTCCGACCATTTGAAATAGATGCGACCATTGTGCAAGATCGGCTATATATTTTCAAAATATTATATAATTTGAGAAATGGGACATTCTGCACAGTGAGTAGCCTAATTGTGGGCTCGCTACAGCGAGCACACACTAGTTATTGCCAGCCTATATTTATTTATTCCAATTTCCGCCACTTTTTTCGGTCACCTACTACTTCCACATACTTTATGCTAGAATTTTAGTTCAAACTTCAAACTGTTCAGCTCTTTGCAGTTATGCTTGCTTGCATACAACTTTTTACAAAGTTTTATACTTTTTATACTTTTTAACTTTTTAACTTTTTTTTACATCCTTTATAATGAGAGTCTATGGAAGAAAGGTCCCATTTTTCACAGTTAACTATTTTGAGCTCTTATTACTCCGTCATACTTTCACTTTGAAACTTCATTCAAACTTTATAATGTTCATCTATCTTTGAACTTTCATTGGTGAAAAAGTTGTTTTGAAAAAGTTTATACTTTTTAAAATATTTAACTTTATTTATAGTTTTTTCCTGCCATTGACTTTGTATGGGATTTATCTCTAAATCAACCTCACTTTTGCAGCCTCATTACTCTGGCATACTTTGTCGTAGAAACGTGATTTAAAGTTTAGAACGCTCACACGACTCTGGACTTTTTCGTGGTTCAAACCGTATTCGAATACGTTAAACGGTTTTTCCGAAATCGCAGTTCAATCGCAGGCCGTTTCGCGTAATTAGTGCCATTTTAGAGTGCGGCTCTTCTTTGACTAGAGTGTGGAAACTGAAATTCTTTCCTTGAAAATTTACCAAACAAATTGTCGTCCCGGCCAAAGTATTCATTTTACACGCATGTTCTTTGGTCATTTTGTAGCCACACATGTCCTCTTTCACACAATGTGACCACCAAAGCACAGAGACATACAGAATGTGAACTACGGCCTTTTAAGTGACACAAAAACAGCAAATCTGCTCATTGACCTCCATTGTATAATTCTTACGAGGATATTATCGCGCAGACAATTCTTAACTCGCTCTTATAACCACATTTTCAATCGTACCAACACCACAATCGCACATGGTGTACGTCAATATCTCAGGCCACTCACAGCGAAAAAAATATTTGCATTCGACTTTTACTTTTTGCGATAGAGCAATTTGTTCGGGCATAGTTTTCCCCCATTCAGAACCATTCTAATCTCCCAGTCATAGTACTGGCATAGAACTTGGAAGTCTTTTACTTCCACAGCTGAGACATATAAGGGCTTAATTACAGGGCTGACATTAAAGTTACAAGATCTCAATGAGTTGCTCTGCGATACCTTGTGAGCTTGTAGGTCTGCTATTTGTGCAATTGGCTGGCCTTTACACAGCTCTCGCAAGAGCACGCACGCACGTACACACGCACACACACACCCTGTCTTCCTATTGGCTGGCCTTTACACAGCTCTCGCAAGTGCACGCACGCACGCACGCACGCAAAAAAATGAAAAAAAGTATTTTTTCCAAAAAAA